>NC_139630.1:26141855-26171855 GCF_964638095.1 Poromitra crassiceps
TGCTTTTCCTTTTATTTCTCATTTTCATTTCCCATTATCCTTGATTTTGGGGCTATTTGGGAGCCTGAAAGATATTCTGCAATATTTCATTTTCTTATTTGCAGTCAGCACTTGAGTTGACCCTGTGTAATTTACTAGAGGAATGACATTTCATTGTCTTGCATTACATTCATTTAACCATTCTGTATTATTATTTGTTTGTTTTGTTTGTTTTGTTTTACCTCTCTCCCATTTTTGAACCCGGGTCTCCGCAGTGGGAGGCGAGTGCTTTTGCCTCGACACCACCCAGACGCCTCTAAACCGTTCGATATTCGAGTCTGGAGAAACGCTTCTAAATGAAACATCATTGAAGTCATCAGGCTGCAGTAGTTCAATTTAAAGTCATCAATCTAGACATTATCACCAATTTCAGGCTCTACCCGACTAATTTCCACCGCCCATCGGATATCTTAATGCTAAGCCTGAGGTGTCAGTGTTAAATTACAGTGCACCTGAACGCAACATGCAAGATACCCGCTGAATAAGTGTCCAAATGTTCATGTCATTCTGGCCAATACTCCACTTCTGTTATAGCATTTCAGTCTGGAACATGGAATATCTTTCAATAATCTATGATTTAGCTACTAAATTGTCAAATACCGCCGTCTGCTCGCTACCCAGGCACTTACTGTATATATGTACTTAACCTAACTAACTTAACCTAACTAACTATCCGGTGTGCACAACATTGTCAGACTAAACTCCGGCTGACACCCCAAAAACCTACAATCCGCTACAGAAAAATGTATATTGTTTGTTTATTAACTGGCCCCTGGCCTCCTATCATTTCACGAAAGTGGCCCCCAGGCAAAGCAAGTTGAGTATCCCTGCCTTAAGGGATATCTGCCCAGCAAGCCTCTCAGTACACTCATCCTGCATGGCAGATCATCAGACCACACAGCCTTACTACGTTTGTGTGCATCTTTGAATAGGGACCCCACCCCCCCCTTCTCCCCTCATCCTTCCTCCAACACCCACTACACTGGACATGAATAAGTGAGTGTCCAGGAAGGCCTCGCCTAGATGTGTGCATTTCCTCTGAGACCCCCAGTCTTGTGGAACACAGTCCATTTAGGGATGCTAGTAAGAACCACATTCCAGGAGGGTTTGTATGGATTTATACACATTCCACTACATTTTTAATTAGTTTAGCCATGGTTCGGGGGATAAGGCAAAACACTGAAGCGCATGAACGCGAGCAGGAGAACAGTGGTGTGCTTATTGGTAATGGGGGAAAGACGCTAATGTTAACGTAAAATGGCTCCTGATGTGTTTACTGTGCTGGTGGTGGCCACCAGGGGAGGAAATACTGCAGAGTGGATAGGGGTCAAATTTGTCAATTAGACGAGAGAGAGAGAGGAAAAAAAACAATATTCAAAAGGGTCAAAGGAAATCCTTCTCAGAGAGAAGACCACGTTGTGATGCTGCTGCTGCTGGCACCACAAAGGCAGAGATTTCCAAGAGACGCATGAAAGGCATGGGAAGAAAGATGTACATTATCTGAGAGGAGGGATGTAGGATGCCTCCAAACATTCCTATTCTTCTGAATCAAGGTCACTGCCTGAATAAGCCACGGGTCACTTGCTCTGAATGCTTAGATGGAAAGCATGACCACAGACCACTTAAGCTGTGTTCACACCAAGATATTTATTTTTCGCTCTGTCGCTTGATTCAACCCTTTGGAATCGCTCTGTCGCTCTGTTTAAATCGCTCGTCAACAGGCACAGGAATTGACGGACATGTGGGGGCTATAACGTTACGCAATGTCATGCTGTTTGTCCACTACGAGCCACCGTCATTGTTTACAAGCTAAAGCCTATCAGCGTGCTCCTAATGCGAGCTCCATACCGGTAGGACAGACTTCACTTCATGTCAGCTGTCAGCCTGTCAATGCGGTTTGTTGCCACACAATAAACCAGCGGTTTGTTCCAAGCCAGTGTGATCCTTGACTCGCTCTCTCACGGCAGCCAATCAGCGTTGAACAGCGAGCGACTGATGCCAGCGTATTTTCGCTCGAGTTGGGATATTTCATCTCGGGCGACGAGCGAATTTTCTCCCTATCGCTCTGTCTCTGTCGCTCGGACGCCCAGCGATTTTTCTCCCAGGCGAATATACGCTCAATCGCTCGTTTGCATTGACTTTGTATGTAAACTCGACGCCAGCGAAAAACTTTAATAGGTCAGTGTGAACGCACCTTTAATGAAAATGTATTGACAACAACTACATGTACTGTAGAAGCAATCATGTGAGAAGCTGAGACGCATTTGGAGCTACCATTCCTGGACACTGGTGGTTACCTGAGGGCAATGTAAGGAACAAGTGGATAGGACAAGTTTAGCAAACGTGTAAAATTTATTTAGATATAAATAAATAAATAAATAAATAAATAAATAAATAAATAAATAAATAAATAAATAAATAAATAAATATACTACAGAAAGGGTTTCTGACCATAACTGACATATGCAAGTACAGTATGTACTGTATTTTACCTACACTAGAGCCTAAGAAAACGCCCAAACCTGAGTGGCTCTGACTGGACTGGAGTGGACTTAGATCAGGTCGGGCTGGATTTCTCAAGTAAATACTGAGATTTGTGTAGGGTGAAGATTCTACTTCAAACATATTGTTGATAATCAGTTATTTGACATTTATTATTGGCACATTATCAGCAATTTCTGGCCTTTGTTAGGTTTTGGCTCACAAAAAACATCACGCAAAATTTCTGCTTTTGATAAAAAAATATTTGGGGTTCTGGTTGGACTAACATGCGAGCCTTAATTTAATTCTAAAGAAATCTGGAGTGATTAGTTTGTTTGTTTTTCGATTGGGTAAGTGCATTTTGGGCATTCTGAGAATTTAGATGTGGGTTTAGTGAACTCCAGAGTTGTTTATTTGATGTGGACATGTTATGGGGGTGGGTGACAGAGTTGGGCTATGTCACTTGGGAGTATTCATCAGTGAAGATGTCCTCCCTCCATCCACAAGTGATCCTGGAGACAAGCAGGAAGTGAAAGAGCAGTGCACGGTGAGAGGAGCAGAGGAACAGATCTCTCAGATGTCTGGACACACACAGCCCCAGGCAGCCTCATGGCCTTTCTGCAGCTGCTGTAGTCCTCAGATAACATTTAGGTAGAACTTCAGATAGAAGTGTATTAACTCATTGAGTGCCATGGACGTCCTTCGACGTCCAATTAAATAGTGACGTAGAGTGCCACGGACGTCCTTCGACGTCCAATGCGTTTTTTGACGGTGGGACGTCGATCAAAGCCTTCCGCAGCTCCTGTACAACTATTGTAGCTATTGGAGGTCTATAACCTATTTTACAGAACCCTTAGGTGGCGACAGTGCTCTCCACATAACAGAAAGGCAAGGAAAAAACAAAGAAGAAGTCGTTATGGAAACGGAAATCGCATCGCATCCGTATGCATCGATATGCTGAAGCACGTTACTGCAGCTGTGCCTGCAGCAGCCAATCTGCTCCCACAATTGAGCCGCTCCGTGTCGGTTGCGACAGCACATCCGCACATCCACACCGTGGAGTTGTTATTATTCTCAACTGGAAGCATCGTTGCCGGTGACAAACACACGCGGAACGCTGTAAAAAAGCAGGATGTCGAGCACCCTTCACTGTGCGCACAGCAAACTCAGCAGAGAGCCACCACAGACAGGAGGAGGAGTGTGCAGTTGAGGCGAGGCGAGGCGGGGCGGGGCGGGGGGGGGGCACGCAGAGCAGCACACAACACCCAGACAGACCCAGGCAGCAGGACAGGATTGACAAACGCAAGCCAGAATATCCGATGCCCACCAGCAGCAAATCAAGACCAGCAAGAAGCTGCAACCAGCAGCGCACGCAGGGGCCAGCGCTGCTGGTTGTAGCTAAAAAATATTATTCTGCCAAACAGAATTCCCTGGCCTTCACTGTTTTATTGAAGGAAATTATTTTTGAGGTGTGACTACATTAGAAAAGATTAGCTTCAGAGTCAGTGATGTGCTTGAAATGTTTAATTTCACAAAAGGCCAATTATCTCAGCTTCTAGAAAAAAATTGCTGTTTTTGGATGAATCAAGCTATCTTCTCCGGCTCATAACTAAAGAACGGAAAATGGGATCAATAAACTTTTTTTTGCAGATGATAGAATAGAGTCTCATCGTTCTTTGTGCGTGTTCAGTGTTTACATAGTAATATCACACAATATTCTGTGGGCCTCGAGAAATCACTGAAAACGCTCTGAAACTCTGGCACTGGGAGCATCCGTTCTCCAAAAGTGGCTGGCACTCAATGAGTTAATAAGTTGATATCAGGACATGCAACATAGATAGAGGGTGACATGGGAGTGCTTTTTCACTCCTGTCCCATCCCAATCCTAGTAGAATGACTCTTGTCCCATCCTGCTTGCATTTTTTTCACACACCATGGTGTCTGCCTGCAACCAACCAGCAACCAGCCACCAGAACAGGCAGGGTAAATACTTTTTTTTAATAATAGCATTTCTTATTAGAACTGCTTTTGCATATTTATATATAAACGGGTCTATTGTTGTCATCATTCCCACTCCTGGCTGCTCCCATTTACTTTTTTTCCCTGTCCCGTCCCTATCATGTGATGAATAGTGAAAATGACTCCCACCCCGCGGGAATCCCACGGGAATCCCGTGACTCACGGCACTCCCGAGCAGTGTTGGGCAAGTTACTTTCCAAATGTAATATACTACATATTGCTAGTTACTTTCATTTGAAAGTAATAAGTTACTTTACAATATTACTGTCTGTGTAGAGTAACTCGTTACTTATTACACTACTTTTGCATTACTTTTACCAAAACAACAGCAGCAGCAGAATGACATTACCGCCCCGGAACCATCCCGAAAAATAAACAATCCAAAATTCTAAATGTTATTATTTTCCTTTATTAATTGTCATCTATAGTGGTTGTTTGCATAAAAACACACAGTTTGATTAGGAAATAACTATCTTTTTTAAATATGTGCTTTGATTTTATCAAATGTAACTCAATTTGTAACTTGAGTTACTTGACAAAGTAACTGGTATAATATTACTGAAATCCTATAAGTAATAAGTTATATTACTGAGTTACTGCTAAAAGTAATATATTACATGTAATATGTTACTTTTGTAATGAGTTACCCCCAACACTGCTCCCGAGACAATGTCAACCTGTAACGCAACAGCCGATTCAAAGTGCTGTGTGTGTGTGTGTGTGTGACAGAGAGAGGTAGATGAATAAACAAAAGGAAAACATGGAAGAACAAGAGAGGATGTATGATATGAAAGAGTTACTGGCTGTGTGGATACTGAACGGCTGCTAGTCAGGACCATGGACAGCGCCATAGAAAAATTCTAGCCAAAGTTATAAGCGGCGTCTCAAACAGAGGGTAGCTGGCAGCATTTGTGTATAAAGATACCTGTGAAGGAATCTATTTTAAGATGGACTTCCAAGGCAGCAATGTGACACAACAGCAGCACAGCTGTCAGTTACAGCAGTAATTACTACCTACCGCCTGTGGGTCGATGGTAACGGCTTTTTGTTGAGCAACAATGAATATCCGGTGTCCCATTTCTTGGTAAGAAAATGTTTTATTTATTTATTTATTTATTGAAATAACTTACAACTCTGCATTGTGGCTGACCATTGTTTTTTTGTTTTTGTCACAGCAGCGATGCACGGCATTGTGGGATATCACGAGCAGTGAAGGATATACAGTACGTCTACGCAGCCTTCAAAAAACCAGCCAACTGACGGCAGCCTAGCAGGCAGCATTTCTTTCAAGCGTTCAATCGGGAGACAGCTTGATTCCTCCCTGCCTCTGAGGGCTGCCTGATTAGGTGGCATCTTAGCCGTTTGGGACACGGCGATATAGTGCGAGGATAATCCAACACTTTTGCAACCAAATGCAATGTAGCCGAAGTGCTGATATCAGCACAGCGGGGTCTTGCAAGGTGTCATTTGCAAGTATATTGATGCATGTCACACAGACAGCGTCTTGGACACCTCACCCAGGCAGACTACACCAGAGAATCCATCCCGTGTAGGATTTTGACAAAGAGGCTTGTGTGACTAATAATAGTTTGGACAGATGCACCACTCCAGCTTGTGCAAACGGAGCTCTCGTGCGTTCGTCGCGGGTTTAGGGATCAAATGAATAAACATGAGCTCGGTTTAATTATGGCTTTGAGTGGAGCACATTCCTCCGATCGGGGAGGAGTAAGCTGTCAGAAGGGGGGATAATCTTTCACACCTGCAAAAATTACACATATTAATAAGTCCCTTCAACAAACATGTCCAGCCCAAATCTCTTCTGCTGCTTTTAATAGGGTGCAGTTTGCTTGGAGTGGGACTGTGAGAGCAGTGTTGGGGTAACTCATTACAAAAGTAACATATTACATGTAATACAGTATATTACTTTTAGCAGTAACTCAGTCATATAACTCATTACAATAGGATTTCAGTAATATTATACCAGTTACTCTGTCAAGTAACAAGTTACAAATTGAGTTACTTGAAAAAGAAAAAAATCAAAGCACATATTTCAATAAAGATACAATCATTTTCTAATCAAACCGTGTGTTTTTATGTAAATAACCATAGATGACAATAACAAAGGAAAAATATAACATTTTAGAATTTCCGACGGTTTACACCGACTTGAAGATGGTATAAATTATCTTTCGGGATGGTTCCGGGGCGGCGATGTCATTCTGCTACTGCAGTTCTTTTTGGTGAAAGTAATACAAAAGTAGTGTTATAACTTATAACACTACTAAGTAACAAGTTACTCTACACAGACGGTAATATTGAAAAGTAACATATTACTTTCAAATGAAAGTAACTAGTAATATGTAGTATATTACATTTTGAAAGTAACTTGCCCAACACTGTGTGAGAGTAGAGGTGAAAGCGAGAGACAGAACGATATATACAGACAGACAGTCAGACAGAAACAAACCAACAGACAGACAGACAGACAGACAGACAGTCAGACAGAAACAAACCAACAGACAGACAGACAGACAGACAGACAGACAGACAGACAGACAGACAGACAGACAGACAGACAGTCAGACAGAATGAACTGTTTGCCACTTCCCCACCTCCCTGCGTGGAAAGGTGGTGCGTTGGTCAGGTGAACCTAGCAGCTGTCTCACGGCAGCTCTTCACCTCAACGCCCAACTGCTGCTGCTGTCTGCTCTGCCTGGCAGCTTATCAGGCTCTCCCAGACGGCGGTTGGAGCGCGTGGAGGGGAGCAGAGGCGCAGTGAAAGGGAAAGGGAAGGGGAGAGGAGAGGAGGAGTGTGGAGGTGAGTTTACCAAGATGAAACACACTCTACACTCGGGGGTCGAACGAATCTGTGTGACTTATTTATTTTTTGTTGCTCCTGCACTCCTTTTCTGTGGCGCCTGTGGATGCATTTCTGTTGAGATTTGCGAGACGAGAGCTGTGATGTTTTGTGAGGAACATCGGGGGAAACTGGGTAAAAGTGGAGGAGAGAGGCATTACGGGCAATGCTCATTATAAGAGAATAAAAAAATATGATCGGCTTTTGCATCAACATGTCTGCACAACAGAAGTGAAGGTCAAGACATTGAGTATTCACTGAGGTGTCATCATTAAATATTTCAGCCTACGCCGTCGGCGTGCTCAGTTACTTTTGGTCTATTGCTCATTAGTTGTTTTTTTGAGTTCCACTTATTTTATTTTTTTAAGCACTAACCAAACGTTCTGAATCAGTAACTTCACAACGCCAGGCAGCAGCAGCGGCAGCAATCTGTTTCCATCTCCTCGCTGTCTTCTTCCAAGCAACATTTTCAAACGGCTTTTTCCTTCCGCCTTGAATTTTCGACAATTTACTATCGCACATAAACTCGCAGAATTGACTGTTATGGAGAATGTAAAACATGTGTGGAGCGACGTGTTTTTGACAGCCAACTAAGCAAGTGTCACCGTGATATGTGGGCCTTCGAGTGCTGCGTTACCAAAACGCGCGCGCGGCGCGGCGCGGCGCGGCGCGGTCGGCACACGGGATGCAGCATCCGATCCCGCTCAGTGTGCTGCTGGAGAGATCCTAATTGACTGTAATGTCATGCTGTCTGCTCCGGCAGGTTATTGACAGCAACATCCCACAAGCCTGTTCATCCTCCTGTAGACACGTCGGCATGGGGAGGGGAAACGCCATTATCATCTCATTAAGGCCCCTCGTGCGTTTTATAGTATAATCCTGACATTTCCTTCCTTCTCTGCGCGCGCGTGAGCGACCATCTTTAGCTGCGTTGTGGTGGTGAGTGATGGTGGAATGTTTTGTGATGGTGTGTGTGAGGAAGTGGAAGTGTGCGTGTGTGTGTGTGCGTGCGTGCATGCGCGCGTGTGTGTGTGTACGGGGGGGGGGCGGGGGATGGGGGTAGAGGATGGCAATGAGAGTCAATAAAGACACCGTTTTAATTTCCTGCAGCCACTCAACAGACAGTTCTTATCCATCTGGCGCTTCCCTCTAACAACCTCGCGGGCGCCTTAAATCTCCTCGACATTTTTAGACGTCAGCGGAATAAAAAAAAACCCTGCTTGCTTAAATACAACGCGTTGCTGAATCTACACCGGCAATTTGAAAAAAGCGTCTCCCGGAGAGACCAGCGGTTGTTGTTGTTGTTTGCGCGGCGGCGTGCAGGCTCGAATGAGTGCCTGGTTATTACTGAAAAATAACTTGTGCAGTAGTCGGTGAAGGAAAGGTC
This sequence comes from Poromitra crassiceps, assembly GCF_964638095.1. Classification (NCBI taxonomy): domain Eukaryota; kingdom Metazoa; phylum Chordata; class Actinopteri; order Beryciformes; family Melamphaidae; genus Poromitra; species Poromitra crassiceps. The sequence continues at coordinate 26,150,639 of NC_139630.1, forward strand.
ACGGGGAGACATGAGGAATGGGGAGGTGTGTTTTGGGCCGATGGAGAGAACTTTGAGTGGTGTGCCGGGGATTAATCTTGTCTTCCCAGAGTTACCTGGGGGAATAGAGAGAACATGCTTCATGCTGAGAACAGAGGAAAACCTTGGGAGGAAAAAACAAGCAAACGCGCGTGCGTGTGTATACGTGAGGAGGTAAAATCAACCCTATCATCTCCTCCACACTGTGTTTGCCGTTTCTCTCCATGTGATACGGGGGATCACAGGCTCTCTTAGAAGGTGTGCGGGGTCGACTAGTCCATCTCTCTGAACCGCGGTTCTTTTCATCCGCCGTTTCCCAGCAACCCTCGGCTGTACCCTTTATCAATCTTCCATGGCGAAGCCCTGGACTATGCCTAGCATGGGCTGCAGTGGGATATCAGAAGAATCAATGCTAGTAACTTCTGTAAAATAAGCAGCAGCAGCAGCAGAGGAGGGGGGATGAGGAGAGGATCTCAGTGTGAAGCCTACCAGTTGATCCCCGTACAGGCTGCAGAGAACAGCGAGAAGGTTCCATTATTTCCACTTCAACGGCCATCAAAGGCTCCCCGGTGTGTGTCTCTCAGACACCCCCCCACGTGTCATACGATGGTTAGGCCCGGTGTGTGTCTCTCAGACACCCCCACGTGTCATACGATGGTTAGGCCTTCGTCAGGCCAAGTTGAAGCATGTGCCCAGATCAATGAGCTGACTGTATTGGAAATGTTAGCTGCCACATTCTTTCATTGTAAACCTTGGAATAACCCTGGGAGGGAGAGTGCAAATGCTATGTGTGCACGGCGTTTAAAGTTTTTATTTTGTCTCGTAAACGCCTTGTTCACACTCTTTGTTGTGGGTTCTGTGTGGATAGTGGGGTAGTAAACATTCAGGACACTTTGTTCTCAAAAAAACCCTTTAGTGCAATCTCAAAGCAACACAAAATATGTGCCTAATAGATTAGTGCCAGCAGAGATTGTATTTGAATGGCAGAAATTGCATTTGCTATTGAAGTGCTGAATTAAAGATTTGTTTTATCCCCTCCCCCCCCCCCTCCCCCCATTGTACTAAGCCAATTTTTTCTCTGCCGATCTGGGGAGAGCCGAGACTAGCACCATGCTTCCTCCGACACATGCGCAGTTGCCAGCCGCTTCTTTTCACCTGACAGCGGGTAGCTTCACCGGCAGGACGTAGCACGTGGGAGGATCACGCAGCGCTATTCCCACCAGTTCCCTTCCACCCCGACCAGGCGCCCCCGACCGACCAGAGGCGGCGCTACTAGTGCAGCCACCAGGGCACAGACCTCCAATCTGGCTTCCCACCCGCAGACACCAGCCAATCGTGCCTGTATGGACGTCCGACCAAGCCAGAGGTAACGCGGGGCGCGAACCCTGCGACCCTCATGTTGGTAGGCAGGGAATCTACTGCCACACTCCCCGGACCCCCAAGAAAAGGGATTTATTCAGTGTCTGTTTTTTTAACCAATGGAACATGTTTAACTGATACAGTACACGCATGAAAATGAAATCTGTATTTTAGCTCCAAACATTTCACATGACCTTATATATGCCAAAAAAGAAAATACTTTTGAAATTCTCTTTTAACTCAAACATCTTTTAACTTTTACATTAAAGACAGGTTGCATCTTATTGGTCTCTTCCAAACATTATTATAATTTATTTATTTGCTCAATCGAACCGGGACTGGCCGCGGGGAAGGACTAAGGCTTAGCGGTATGCGCTCTAGGCGCCCCCTCTTCCAAACATGATTGAAATGGGAAACCAGCTTTCCAAGACAGAAAAATAATGATGATATAATGTGATAGTTCCCTATTGATCCCCATAGGGAAATGATTAGCGCCCGTGGAGCTGGCAGGGATTCAAGACATCAGCAGAACTGATGCCTGCAAGACGAGACACTCAGGTTGAGAGCTGTCTCCCTACTCACTATACCACCCAGCTGCCCCAAAGAAGCAAAGATATGATAATTTGGACCAATTAGCCAGAGTTTTTGCTGCAATAAGAGCATTTATACACCGAGTGTGTGGTATAATATCGCAGATCTTATTGACACTCGTTAAGATCTTATTTGGAAATAGCTCTTGATATGAAGGTTCATCTTCTGCTCACTAAATCCCTGAATACATGAATGAAGATTAAATCATATAATAATGAAATATGATATAACGATCCCCTAAAAAGCATAGCCAGGCTATGGTAATAAACAGTATACTGTCTGATATTCCTGTATCCAAAGCCCCTTATTTTTTCATATTTCATATGGGAGCTCATCATGCTTGCCCTAAATGGGAAGTAAATGGTTGCAGGGTGAAACTAAAGAACAGAATAATTGTGTCTTGGCGTATGGGCTAGACCTGTAACAAGACGGGCTTCCTCCGCAGCTTCACAAAGCACAAACCTAGCATAGATATAGCTTTAGCAGATCAGACCACCCCCATGGGCCATGCTGTCGACAGGCTAGCTATAGCTACAAAATGGTGGCGACCTAGTGGCGAAGCAGTGAAACGTTTAGTTAAAATTCTATAAAAACGAGCTCTATTTCAGTCTTGAACGCATTGTCCTGTCTTGTCTAAGGTCAAATGCAAATGAACTAGAGCAGGGGTGCCCAATACGTCCCGGTCGATCGCGAAGGTAGTGTGGTAGATCGCATGGCATTGAGGGGATTTTTTTTTTTTTTTACATAGTGCCGTAGTGAGGATGGATGATAGGCTAATAGGCCCATTTGCCACTTGATTGACGTACAGGTAGCCAGTCAGATCTCATCTATACTGCACATGCAAAAGTTAGCAGCCTATCATCCATCCTCACTATGGCATTTGCCACTTGATTGACGTACAGGTGCGCCAGTCAGATCTCGCTGTGGCAGCCAAGTTTGTATATATATATAAATAAATATGTTTGGTAGATCACTTTGACTTGGTCATTTTAAAAGTAGCTCCCAAGCTGAAAAAGTGTGGGCACCCCTGAACTAGAGTCACATGATCAAATGTTTAATTTCCGCTATAAGGGTACTCGGTATTGGTACCGTTTCTTTTTAAACGATACCCAGCCCTAATTGGTGTGTATTTAAAAAACAATCAGTGTTAGCATTGTGGACAAAGTAACCCAAACTATTCTTTAGCTGTGTATTTCAATTTCAACAGTCCTAACGGCACTGACTCAGATCAAGCACACTAATCTCGGATATATATTCCTCTGCAGGAGATGAAGGCATGGATGTGTGTGTGTGTGTGTGTGTGTGACGTGTGTGTGTGTGTGTGTGACGTGTGTGTGTGTGTGTGTGTGTGTGTGCGTGTGTGACTACTGTCTCCATTGGAGTGTGTTCCATTGCTCTGGCAGGCTTACACTCTTACAGCTTTGTAGGACCAGACACAGACAGTATCACAGCACAGTAGTGCTTGGCTTTAGGATCCTGGCATTATATGAATATCAGTGCATGGCTGGCTTCACATTTCCATTTCCATTTGGACTGTTTTACTGCCTTTCACTGCAAGATTAAAAAAAGAAAAATGTTTCAATTTGTCTGCTTAAGCACAAACACCGCTGGGTTTTTTTTTTTTTTAGATCTTCTTTTCTGCAACATTTAGCAACATTCAAAACACCACACATGTTTATGCACGCTCATTTGTTTCAACCCCCTCGCACATCAATGAAACATTGCAAAAAAGCACACAAACATAACCGCCTGTACCAAATGCGCGACAGCTTGCCATAAATCCACACGGCATAAATTGGACCAATTATTCTCCTCCTGTCTTGAACGGTTGACTCAGAGCCTGCAGTATGTGTTACTCGCTGCCGTTTTGCTAACGCCATTCGTCTAATGTGCCACCGTAAGAGCTGGGTTCTCTACACAGCAGATCTGCCAGGCTATGCCAGGCGAGCTCAGCTAGAGCCAGCTCTGTCCTATCAGGAATACCAAGTACATGTTCAGACTACTCAGGGGAGGCGGGCGGACACAGACGCCTCCGTGTTCAGCCTGGGCATTGCAGGCTGCAGGCAGAACGCCACCGTACCAAAAACAATGCCTAATCGTCTGACTCTCTGTCTGTCTGCTCATCTGAGGAAACGCACGACTCCTCTTCTTCTGTGGCGGCGAGGCATGCTCGGGGCGGGCATATGCATATAAACACACAGCACAGACAGAGTTCACACACAGAGAACGCCCGCACACATCCACACACAGCACCAGTGTTGTGCAAGTTACTTTCAAAATGTAATATACTACATAATACTAGTTACTTTCATTTGAAAGTAATAAGTTACTTTACGATATTACCGTCTGTGTAGAGTAACTCGTCACTTATTACACTACTTTTGCATTACTTTCACCGAAATAACTGCAGTCGCAGAGTGACATCGCCGCCCTTACCTGGAATATCCCGAAAAATTATTTTAACTGTCTTGAAGTCAGTGTAAACGGCCCAAAATTCAACATGTTATCCTTTTCCTTTGTTTTTGTTATGCATAGTGGTTATTTGCATAAAAACACATCATTTGATTAGGAAATTATTGTATCTTTATTTAAATATGTGCTTTGATAAAAAAAAAAAAAAGTAACTCAATTTGTAACTTGAGTTACTTAACAATGTAACTGGTATAATATTACTGAAATCCTATCAGTAATGTCATATTACTGAGTTACTGCTAAAAGTAATATATTACATGTAATATGTTACTTTTGTAATGAGTTACCCCCCCAACACTGCACAGCACAGAGCAGTCACTATCATATTCCAGGCAGCAGCGGAGAGGGCAGCGTGCCCCTGCTGTTGTACAACAGCAGTGGACATGAGTGATATGGCTCAGTGCCTGCAGGCCTGGCTTGTCACTCTGCTAAATTGTTGTAATTTTCTCCTCGTGTGGACTGGCCTCGGGCGCGCTAACCTTCTGCGTTTCACCTTGCCAATGTCCTGAGGTCAAAGAGAGATGCTGAAAGCTGAATGCTAAAGCTGAATGCTAATGCCTCTAATCAGGGCAAAGGATGGTAAATGTCCCCTTCCAAAAAAAATATATATATATATATATTTTTTTACCTTTGTATATTCAGGAAAGGCTCCCTAAGCATACTCTTTTGGCAGCAGTGCAGTATTCCGTACAACCACTTTTCCTTCAGAGAAAGAGGAAAACAGAGATAGGCGGCATCATGTCAGACTAGCTGTGTTTCCATTACAGTTTTTCGCAAAATAATTGCGATATTTCTACAATTTCGACAATGTACAATTGCGACTTGTAGGCGTTTCCATTGAAGTTAAGTTTGAGTGACGGCGCACACACCTGAACGAAATTCCCCGTTGCAGCAGCTGCCACAGTGATTATGCACGGGGATCTGCCCCAAATCCCGTCCCCTGCATGCTCAATGCAAATCACAACATGAAGTTACAACGCATATAAACGAGCCTGATTATCAATTCAAAAGAAAATGAGTGTCAACATATTGCTGGCTGCAGTGAATGCAGTGAGCGCGAGAGGCAGAGGAAAAAAGGTAGCCTACAACTGCGCGCACACAGACAGGCAGCCTGTCACCATGGAGCGATTTCTGTCATTAAACATGATCTATTTTCCCCAGCTCCGCTTTTGCACAACACTCGTCTTTCTGCTAGGTAGCGTTGCTTAAAAGTTTTCCAATTGCTGCGGAGGTTTTGCCACGGCTTATCACCGTTTCTCCCTCATTTTCCTTTCATTTTCCGCTCCGTTTCCAAAGGGGAAGATGGGTCACATGACATGCAAATGCGAAAAATGTGTTTCCATTACACTTTTGCGATAAACTGCTATATCGACACGTCTGAAAAACCACCTCATGAGAGCGCAAAAACTTTTTGCGATATTTGGGAGGTTTTTCGAAATTTACGTGTTTCCATTACCCACTTTCTATTGCGATATATAGATTTTGCGCATTTCTGAGAGTAATGGAAACACGACTACTGTTAGCTGATTCCTCTCCAGTTCTATTATGCCTAGGGACGTGATGATGAGTTTATCTCAGTGATATGTGATATGAAATTCATAAATTGATGGGCGTCTGGGTAGTGGAGGTAAAAGTACTCGCATACCAAAGCGGGGGGCCCCGGGTTCAATTCCCGGCAGCGGTTCTGGCTTGGTCAGACGTTCCTATACAGACACAATTGGCCGTGTCTGCGGGTAGGAAGCCGGTGGGGTATGTGTCCTGGTCGCTGCACTAGTGCCTCCTCTGGTCAGTTGATGTGCCTGTTCGGGGGGGGGGAGGGGAACTGGGGGGAATAGTGCTTTTTTTGTTCTCATGATGTCACGCTGATTGTCCTATAGCGATTACAATTCCATATATCGTCCTGTCCCTAATCCTGACACTAGTTTTATTCAATGCCTGCAAATACTGTCTGCCTTCTTAACCACTTCTGCCCTGTGCAAAACCAACACTGAGAGGCCTAAAGGCCATTACAGAAAGAGTCTCAAACTGGTGGCTATGCATTCCTCTCCACTTCCATTCTGAGACTGCCTGTCCGTCCGTCTGACTGACTGGAGGTGATGTAGTTGTCATCTTCTGTGCCCCAGCAGTCTGATAGCATCACTCGGGTGTGCTTATCTGTCCCACTGCAGAAGACTCGACAGATTAAGCCAAGGCACAATGCAGAATGGAGCTAGAACCTGAAGTGTGACACATCTCAATTTACTTCTTATTTGTACAGTGTACTAGTGTACTAGAGGTTAAACAGAGTTTGGCGAAAGTACAGATTTTTCCAGCTATTATATATATATATATATATATATATATATATATATATATATATATATATATATATATAAATAAGGTATGACTTTTTATCGACTTATACTGTATAAAGACTAATAAGAAAGTAAATAAATAAATAAATAAATAGATAAATAAATAAATAAATAAATAAATAAATAAATAAATAAATAAATAAATACGAAGGATGAAAAGTAAAACATAACACCCACTTGAGGCCACAGAGGTGAAGGCCAATGATTTGCATATAGCATTCTGCATTTGTCTGAATAGGCTGAGGTGCACTCATTTGCATTCATACTCTTAAACCCAATTGGGTGTTTTCAGGGATGGTTACAGACTGGCTAATCATAACTTATTTTATAGACCATTTGCGGTAGTGTAATAAGGTCATTTTCATTTTCTAAACACGTCATAGATATGTTGGACTGCAGTTTTGTTTTTTGTCTTGTGACTATTGATGTGACCGTATGTAATCTGATTACCTACTGTGGCAATACAACTGATTCTGATTCTGTTCAGCTTATGACAAAAATTACAGTGTAATTGAGTGTGTGTGTGTGTGTGTGTGCGCGCCCGTGTTTGTGTGTGTGTGCGTGCTTGTGTGTGTGCGCGCGCGCGCACGCGAGCAAAAACATCTCTCTTCGGCTGAGCTGCGGTATCAAGAAAGCGATGTTTTTCTTTTCTTTTTCAGATGTATTTTTCGGTACTTGACGCTTTATTGGACAGACACAATGAGAAAGAGACAGGAGGGCTTGATGGGAGAGAAAGTGAAGGACGGCAAAAGGACCCGCGGGCTGGATTCAAACCGTGGTCACTCGCTGCAGGAAGGACTGAGCTTTATACGCGGTGAGCCCTCCGGGGTGCCCCGGGGCTAGGTTTCCCCCATGACAAGCGGAGAAAAGTTAGAGCAAAAGAGAGGGAGGGGGGGAGGAGAGATGAGGCAGGGAGGATAGTGTGAGCTGTTACGCCCTGTTACTCAGCTGTTGCGTGCGGCTCTCGGGTAGTGTGTCCGTCCCCCGGGCGAGGCGGTGAGAGAGCCCTCCCTGCAGCAGATGGCGGCGTTACGCTCTGCAGAGGTGAGAAATAGCCCGTTAGCCTGACCAAAAACCACATCCTGCTTCTCTTTAGTGCTCAGCCTCGACTACACCTGACCAGAATGGGACACCACACCACCAGGCACATCTCTCTCATCGGTCTCTCTCTCTGTCCACAAACCAACCATTTTGTTGTTGATCTCCCTTAGTCATCTCCAACACTGCTGCATCAACACCATTAACGCCCCGATTTCAACTCCAAAACCACTTCATATAGCGGCTCACACCCACGGAATGCCTCCTCCACCCCCCCCCCATGCAACCAGGCCAATGCTACTTTGTAACCATTTATATCGAGAGCTTTTCCCATGGTACACCTGTTCCAAATTCCAACAAGCACTCTGTAATAAACGTAGCACAAGGAGTAAACTATGTTCTCAACGAACCTCGCGTTATCTCGACTATATTTCAATCATGAAAGACTGACTTCTACACAGCATCATTTAGTGCAACCCGTGCTGTACTCGCCCCACCCCCTCCCCTGATCACCACCAACGTCATGTCTCCTGTAGAAATCCCCTATGGGGGGGGATTATCTATCCCCTACGGCACTGACGCCCCCCCCCCCCCCTCTCTCATCTCAAGAGGAGCGTCGTCATATCACAGAGTCATACGCCGCACTTAAACTGTTTAAACTGTTCGATAAAGTTATCCATCCTTCCTACGAGTCCTCTCATGATTGAAATAAAAATGCTAACAGCTCAAACCGTATCCAGACTACGAGGTCTGTGTCCATTTGGAAACGAATATAATTCAATTATTCGGACTATATAACTCTACCACGTTTCAACAAACACTAAGCTATGCCCAACCGACGTTTATGACCCTTGGATGTTTAACAAAATGTAAATTTCTCTTTTGTGCCAAGACCCTCTCATAAAATGGCCCCGCTGTTGCCTAAGCTATCTGATCAGTTGAGAACGGCATCTGTGTGTGTGTGTGTGTGTGTGTGTGTGTGTGTGTGTGTATGATGAATATGCAATCATCTTTTTTTCTCCCAGACCAGCAGGGTGTTTATAAGGAGCCTCTTTTCAAAAATGTGAGTCTTTGCAACAAACTTAATAACATTTCTATTCGTAGGTATTTGCATTGGAGGGTGGCACAAAGGGGACGAGGCGCTTTGGTGAATTCTAATGTTTTTGCCATTCAAAGGATACGTCGAGAGTGACTTTAATGTGGCAGCTTTCCAAGCACAAGACACAGCATTACAAAGTGGAGACTTGACAAGCGTGGCAGGATTAGGCTGGAAGTATAGACAGAACGAGGAAGCCGTTTTCAGAAGGACTTCAACAACAGCCATAGATAGTACGTCGTGTCCTGACATTGCCTCGGGCGTTTATGGCAGGCAGGCACCTCTGACCAATTGGGAGAAACTAATTGTGCACAGCCCCGCCCCGACATAGAGAGGAGAGACTATTCATAGCGGCCAACTTCAGTGTTAAACATGGCACGACTCCAACTGCTGACAATAACAGTCCATTAAGTTGCAGAGGGGAAGACTTTAAAAGTCTCGTAAATGTAAAAGTTTTATATTTAGGCTGGGTTTTTGATGGGTTTTCTCTCTCTTTTTTTTTTGCTTGTTTGTTTCTAAATGAAAGTAGTCCATTAGGGGTTTTTATTTTTTTATGTATTTATTTTTTTACTCAGGCTGAGAGAGCTAAGGGGAGACACTCAAGAGAGCAGGTACATTATGATGATTATTTGCAATTCTCTATGAAAGCCCTGCTTCATGAAATACGGCATCGAGACTCAATGATTTTTGATAAATGCCGATTTTGGTCTTGGACGCACTTTCAATTCTCAGTGTCATTAAGTCACAAAAGGCAGCTTCACAAGATGAGACCTTGGGATGCTCAGTTTAGGTCGTAAAGGCATGGCTAATTGAAATGTTCAGATGCTCACCACAGGAGCAGCAGATTAGGTGAAGGCACATGGCAGATCTGCTCGACTCGGGAACTCGAGTCATTTGCTCTGGGGAGAGTGAAATACTGTAGTATGTGAGCAACAGCACAGTAGGATCTGATCCACATATTACCCAATACACTGTTGTTCATAATTAGTATTACACACAATTGGTTAATTGGTTATCACAATAAGGCAAAACGATGAGACAATGTTGTCTTATCTCATTCACCGCCAATGACGTCTTTGACGTGTTATCAGAAATAGCCCTCCCCGCCAATGACGTGTTTGACGTGTTTTTGTTTTTATTACTGCAGGGCGTAGTTTAAACACTTCCCCAGCCTGTCACATGGTATCAGGTCCCTATCATCTAAGACAACACGTGAACAAACACATACCGCAGCTGTTGTTTTGAAATTGAGCAGGAGGAAAAGCAGAAAACTGGTAACGCTTCCTTGTGCAGACAGGAGAAACGCCATTGAAACGCGCCTCGGCGCGCTGCACGAGCTGGAGTCGCCTTCCTCTGTGCCAGCCGGGAGAAAGTAATCAAGAGATGTGTTTGATCATCGGAGGAATGAGGAAATGATCGATCAGTTTGCGAGGGCGGTGAGGACGTGTTGAATAGCCGAGGGGAAAACGGGAACGATCAGATAGCAGGGGATATGACAGGGAGACATGGACGAGGAAGGGTGCAAAATAAACACACAACAGCAAGGCACAAGGCAGAAGCGGGAGTCAGAGCAGCCCGCTGTCCTTTCTCAAGAGCTATTCAGTTGGTTCATGTAATCGCTGGGCTGCGTGCCCTCCAGTGTTGCTCCTGGCCAATCCCAGCGCCACAGGGCGTGGTTATTGCTTATCATATGTGGGGTTAGAAATCTAAAAGGGGGATCGTGTGTGTGTGTGTGTGTGTGTGTGTGTGTGTGTGTGTGTGTCTGTCTGTCTGTCTGTCTGTCTGTCTGTCTGTCTGTCGGTGTGTCTGTCTGTCTGTCTGTCTGTCTGTCTGTCTGTCTGCACACTCACTCACACCGAGTAAACTGTATTGTTGAATGTAAAAAAAAAGCACTTCATGTGTATATATATATATATATATATATATTTTTTTTTTTTTTTGTCATTTGTGTCCTAACGAATAATATTTACATGTCTGATGTCAATACAGTTCAAAATAAAAGAATTGAGAGCGAGTTCTGCATGAGATTGTGTGCATAAATACATAAATGCCATTTTCTGCAATTTCTTTTCTCAGAGAGACATTTTGGGGGAAAACAGGGTGTATATAAATGGCTATAAGTAGAGTACAGAACATGCTAAAAGCTCACTTTTTTTTCCCTGGTGAACCCAGAGACGTACATCTTCATTTTGAGGTATTGCAAATCACTCTGGTGCTAATAGATAATTTACTGTCGGTCTTGAAAGATGACCAACAATTATGAAAATCTTTGGCCTGTGCTAAATATTGGCAGTCCTAAACTGGCGGTGAATGAGTTAATTGAAAATCGTCTTGTTGGATTCCGTACAGCCATTAGATCTGGCAAAAACTCACACGGCCCATTTGAGGAGATCAATGATGGGTCTCTTGGCTATGATTGGCTTTAAGCTTCACAGCTTGCATGAATGTTATTGTGTATGTCTAAGATACCATTGTGATAAATCAACAGAATTCCGCTAAAAAGGCCATCAAAATGAAAAGAATTTAAAAAATTGAAATATTTTCCAGACCAGCTATACTGTATAGCATACAGTACATCAGATTCCTGAGACAGAGGTTTTAACTCGACGCCATCTCTGAATAATACAGAATATTAAATGTCAGAGAAATTACCTGTTCAGTAATACCACCATTAGTTGAGGAAGCACGTGTGAATGGGATGACTTTTAGTTGAATCGTGGCAACAGATTTAAATGACTCCAGACAAATAGCTAAACCATTTGCATGTTGGCTGTTATTAATAAACTGGAGGCATTCTCATTCTGATGTGAAGTGCTTTCACCATTTGAAAATACTGTCATTCACCAGAGTAGGAGCCAGATGTGTTGGGGAGTTGAATTGTTATTCACTGTGTGTGCACGCTGTGCTGTTAGAGCTCAGCAATCACGTGACCCCTCGGTAACGGGAAAAGTATTTTTCGCCGTTCATATACTGCAACGAGATTTGTGTTATTAGCCATAATTGTCGTAACGACGGTATGTTCCCGTAGAAGTCTGTATCATCCTTGTTTATTTTTTAAACATTTCTTATTCGATGTCATGGAGATGTATAAATTAGTTTTAGCTAATTATGTACCTTACAAAACCACAAATGCACCATGGGACTGTATCATCTGTACTTGTTACTGTTTTTCAGATGATGTGGTTTTCAACATGAGCTTAGTCTTCTTACCCATCCAAATGTTTTGGAGGTTTGTGAAACCTCCAAACCTCCACCCACCTTTAAATGAAAGAGAAATGGACACAAAAGCAAAATGAAGTTCTAACGGAGGTTCAACCAGGAAGACTGTCATCTGCACTTTCATATCAGTCCACTCATAATTCTCCACCCCTTCAAATCTGCTCACACGCTCAAAGTTAGCGGGCAACTTCCGGGCTTCAATTGAATAATCAGCTGTTTGCCTCCTGGTTTCATTTAACCAATAGCATAGCGTCACGTCGCCTCTGACACCTCCATCGTAAGCCTATCACATTGCTTCTCACCCTCCATTGTAAGCCTATCACACGGCTGTTGTCTGCTTATACATCCCATTCAGCCTGCTGCACTCCTGCTGTCAGTCTCGCTCCCTCCACCTCCCCCTCTCCAGCCAGTCTTCGCAGACCCATCAGACAGAGTCATCCGATTCTTCAGTCCATAGAGTCTCATCAGTCTCAGGATAGGCTTCACCATCACCACCACCAGACTCTGCAGGGGGATAGATCTGGCTGCTGCTGCTCAGGGCTGATGCAGCTCTCTCTCCATATCTCCCTGTGGCGTCTATGTGCCAAAGACTATTAACAAATACCTTACTCACATCCTATTTCTGTAATGCTTTATCATTACGCATTTGTAATAAATATGATTGCATTCATTCACTGGTCTCTAGTCTGATTGAAATGCCAGCAGATACAAAATACAAACTCAGAGCTTTGAATAGAAATGTTGCAAACGAGCCCCCAGCACAGAAGCTCCAGCTTGCTGACCTCTCGTCACCAGGCTCTTCTCGGCGAGAAAGAGCCTGGCCTCCGCTTACAAGTGATTTTGTCACCCGGCCTGTTTTCCTGTCTAGGGCGGTTTCCTGTCTAGGGCGGGCTCTAGACAGGAAACAGGCCGGGTGACAAGCTGCGGAAATAGCTCGTTCACTTGAGAATCAGACACAACGAATAAGAAAATAAAACGGCACAGTACAATTATGATATCAGAGATGCTCCATGACCGATGCATTGTAGTCCAATTGTGACAATTATAACGTTAACAAGATAACAAATAACGTTAACTATACCTCTTTCGTCTCGTCGGATCCTCTTTCACCGTTTTGACCGAACGTTTTGTTTTATGTAACGCTATACAACTTGTGTTGTTCCAGGCTCTAGTTAACCTCGCCGTGTCAAGCTAAAGGCAACAAAGACGTTTTTTGGCGCACTTATTTCCGGTATTGTTTCCTGTTTGCTTGGTTTACGCCCCCATGACAAAAAGCGGAGTAACGGGTGCCCAGACTACCAGCTTGCTAAAAAGATCAAGATCAAAATGTCATGCCCCTGAGTGCAGGCTGAGTATGGTACCTTTCAAAGAGCGTCCAAAGAGTGTTCAGAGAACAAACGGAAAAAGAATATATTTTGCCGTCTTGAGTGCAAATTCCTTATAGTCGTAATTCTTGTGAATTTTTCTGCCCTTGTCATTTCCTTGAACTACTTTATGGTGAGGTACATCGCTAAGTTGGAAAATATATAGGCCTACATATATTTTTATTACATAGGGTATTTAAGATGAATTTGCATTTTGCAGTGTCACTCAGTGTCCAGAATATACTGTATACTTGCAGGCTTTAAGCCAGGAGTCAAGTGTAATATAGCCAGGGGTAAAGTGTAATATAAAATCATGTATATGGGACTGAACCACTGACTTGCAGCTACACACGCGCGCGCGCGCACACGCACACACACACACGCACACACACACACACACACACACACACACACACACACACACACACACACACACACTGAGGTTTTAGTATGGAACATACTCTAATGAATTCAGGATGAGCAGCCAGGACGACCTCGTCACGTCAGTCTGATTTAAAATCCCCGGGTAATTTCACCAGCAGTTGTTTTGTGTTATTGCGCTACTTTGTTGTAAGCTATACTGAAAACATAACGTAGTTATCATGCAGTATTAATATCTGGACTCGGCGCGTTAGATTTCCTGTGAGGAATCTCTACATCAAAATGCAAAAAAAAAAAGACATGTTATTCCAGGTCATTTTGGTTCGAGTGTTCCCATATTCCAACAGAATATTGAGGCCACACCAGAATGGTATCTTGTCAAGAACCACTGTCCTGGTTTCTTGTTTACAATGCTCCATATAGGTCCAACCATCCACTACCTGTTTCCTGTTGTTTTCCATAACACCCAAACACTCTCTTTACTGCAGTCGTTCTTGCAGAAGGCAGAGAGAGCGGTCTAGATACCCCGAGCTCAAAGAGGTTCTTGGAAATCCAGTAAGAAACCTCAATCTCTGAGTTGCTTTCATGTCTTGACTGAAGACTTTATTAAAACAAGATCACCTTTAAGAATGTCAGGGGAGGTGCGCGCTGAGCCTGAGGTGTACTGACTTCTTTGAAGGCCTCCGGGGTCACGCTGAATACTGATTTGAACCACTCTCGCAGTATGAAATCTATGAAATGGAGCTCCACAAATGCATCTCTGTGTCGACAAGCTTGCCTCCGTGTCTTGGTGCTTGAGTGCATCTGTGCACAGTTTGATGCCTACTGTGGTCCAATCTATAAAGAACCACCATTCATTTTCACTGCACTCAGTAGTATTGGGAAAGTGGCATCATTCACAATACAAATGGCACATAAATCAAGAATGGGTGTCCAAAATCGAATTATTCCATATCATGGAGCTGGCCTCCTTAATATTATGGAATTTTATTTTATTGTATTTGATTTAACCTTTATTTAAGGTAAAGTCTCTCTCAGATTTAAAATCTTTTTTGCAAGACAGCACCAATACATGTTTCACATGATTCTGTTATTCCTGTCTGCATTGCTATCATAACAGTTTTCCTCTGTCATCTTATCCACACTAGTCATTATTTCTTGTGTGTTGGAGGTAAGATGCCGTTTGCAGTTTATTTTCATGGCTATTTGTTGGGCTGAGGTTTGTACATATTGTCTGTGTTGTTTTTCTTCTTTGTTGGTTGTGTGTATTTAGCAATTGGCAATGAGTGATGACGGTTAACGGGACATGCCTGTGGGCGCCTTTGGAATTGCATAATGGTGAGAGGGAAATGTAGTTTTTGGCATTTGTCACTGCGTAATCATAGGATAATTTGCCAACAAAATACATGTCTGGAACGAAGTAAAGTGCACATTTTCATAGTATAATTCTATTTTTGTATTTGACATGGTAACGTGTGTGTGTGTGTGTGTGTGTGTGTTTGTGTGTGAGAGAGAGAGAGAGAGGGAGAGAGAGATCTGATTGAGGCTGTACCCATTGTGATGCAATAACGATGGGCATCATATTATTCGTTTTTGAGTTTGTATAACGCCCGCTGGCACTGTGTTTGTGTGCTGCTGTGCGTTCCTGTGTGTGTGTGTGTGTGTGTTTGTGTGCTGCTGTGCGTTCCCGTGTGTGTGTGTGTGTGTGTGTGTTTGTGTGCTGCTGTGCGTTCCTGTGTGTGTGTGTGTGTGTGTGTGTGTGTGTGTGTGTGTTTGTGTGCTGCTGTGCGTTCCTGTGTGTGTGTGTGTGTGTGTGTGTGTGTGTGTGTGTTTGTGTGCTGCTGTGCGTTCCTGTGTGTGTGTGTGTGTGTGTGTTTGTGTGCTGCTCTGCGTTCCTGTGTGTGTGTGTGTGTGTGTGTGTGTGTGTAACAAGCAGAGAGAACGCACATTGTGCACCCGCCTGTATTATATGATGCACATCTTACTATCTGCGCCGTTTAAATAGCAGGAAAATAGTGCGGCAGACTTTAGAGCAGGTTTTTGTTGGTCATATAAGCATAAGCACTTTCACCAGCTAAAGAGGCAGGAAAAGAGACGATCTATCTCTTCTAAACATTCATTCAGCCTCCTGCTCACACTGGATGAAATAAAGTTCCTCCTCATTAAGTCAAATCTCATATTTTAGCAATCTCCGAGACGCGCTTAAAGGATGAGGCTGGTGCTTTTAGTGGATTAGGCTACTTACCGTCAACAAATCCTGTGAAAATAACAGAAATCACCAATGATTTATTTCTTACCGATAACAACCGAGTTTAATGTGCAGAGATTTCTTGTGGCTGCTGGAAATTAGGAGGCAGTTTCCATTGACATGTCCCAGAGAACAGGATAATGTGTTATCTCGGGTGGAGTGCACATCAGAGACTCTCCAGCCTGGTGATCAATTTCACAGACATGCTGTGTCATTTTGGAGGTATATTTCAAACTACCTGAAGCAGTTACATCTGTGAAAACCACAGACTATTTCAGACTACACGAACCATACGCTGTGTCTACAACTTGAAGAATCCAGCACTTAGATATACCCAACAGTGAGCCAACAATGCTACACTGTAAATGGTAAATGGCCTGCATTTATATAGCACTTTTATCCAAAGCACTTTACAATCAGTAGGTACATCCACCCATTCATACACCGATGGCAGCAGGCTACCACGCACCGTGCTGGCACACCATCAGGAGCAATTACTGTGCGCTCTCCCTCCTGAGCTACAGCCGCCCCTGTACACTGTATCTTAGTTTTTGACGAATGCAAAAGAAGTATTCATTCAGTTATCCACGCCCAGTTTCATTCATACTCCTTCCTATCCTGACCTATCACAGTTATCCATGCTCTCCCACGCTCTCAATAGCCAGTCCAAGCCATCTCCTTCCCTCGAGTATTTCAAGTTCTCGTCTCTATATGGTTGGCTAGCTACTCACCGTCATGTTGTCAGTCACCTGCAGTTGCTGTGTTCCTGTCTACCAGCCATTTTGCCCCGCCTCCTCCCCTGCCACCACCAACTCCGGCTCCAGAGGGATTCCCCATGGGGGTGATTTCTATTCTATGGATTCCTGATGCCCTCCTCTCATCATCCAAGGAAGGAGGAACGTCATCATGGAGCCATACGCCAAACTTTAATCTTGTTTTATTGTATCATTAAAGTTTCTTTTGAACCTTCTTACTAGACTCTCATGATTGAAAAAGGGGTGAAAACTATTGAGGACTGGAGGCACCTTGCTGACTGAATCCTTAAAAACTAATGAGTACTTTCAATGATAAATTAATTGTATCTATTCAAAAACTCGCTGCAAATGTGTTCCCCTGCCTCCCTAAATGAGGTGTCCCCTACATTAATCAGTCTCCAGAAAGTTTCCACAAGAAAAATACTTAACCTCCCTGATAAAATCAAACAGTTGTGAATATTCTGTCTTAAGCCGGAAATTCATCAAAACAAGCTTTGATTGCTCTCTGCCACCGTTCCATTTATTTTAATTCATTTATTTATTTAACAGGGGCAGTGGGCAATTAACTGTGTCCTAATTAACTCCCCCGGTATTAACATACTGGAGACAAGAGGAGGAATCGCAACATCCCGAGTCAGTCACGGGGTACGGTGGCGCAGTCGGTAGCGCTGTCGCCTCACAGTTAGAAGGTCCTGAGTTCGATTCTCGCCTGGGACGCTGTGGGCGCTGTGGTTGTGTTCCCCCCCCCCATATCTTCAGTGCCTACTGCCCAGGTGGGTTATCTCGTCGTAAGGGCCTTTCTCTCTGTGTGGAGTTTGCATGTTCTCCCCGTGCTCCCCCAGGGGGTTCAGTATAACCCCCCCCCCCCCCCCCACTAAAAACATGCAGAAGATCAGATCGCCATCGTCATCCGACCAGTGACGACAACATCCGAAGTTGGTCCCCGGGCGCTGGAAAGAAAAAGCGACCACTGCTCTTGGCCTGCCCCTCGGAGGAAAGGACATGCCTGGATGGGTTAAATGCAGAGGACACTTTTCACCGGCCACCGTCAGCATGAGTGTGTTGTGGCCGCATGCATGTATTGTGGTGTTCGTGTGACAATAAAAGACGGGCTTGTCCGTTACGAGAGCTATGTAGTATGTGCAGGAGGGATGAGGAATTTGAGGTCTCAAGCTAGACATGAAGGTATCGTAGAGAAGAAGCCATTTCTGCTTGATGAATTAAAGTGTCCGTCGTGATTATCCTTCAACTGCTTTCGGGCTGCCGTATGAGAAGAGCCGCCAAAGCAATATCACACTTGATTTAGAGGCTTCAGTTAATGGTGCCGTGCGGCTACTTTATACTTCATGTGCAGGCGGCTGAGAGATTAGTTTCAGAGAGATTACTTTATTAACCTGACAAATATTCCTCCGACAGTAGGTAAGCAGAACCGCCATCCTGCAGCAAAACATTTCAAGTGGCACATCTCTTAGCCGAGGGTTCAACGACCGGGGGATCCAACTCAACGTGGATTTGAGACACAGAAAATACTCACTTCACACACAACTGTTAGATACACACCGTCTCTGGACTGTTAGAAACACACCGTCTCTGGACTGTTAGAAACACACTGTCTCTGGACTGTTAGAAACACACCGTCTCTGGACTGTTAGATACACACCGTCTCTGGACCGTTAGAAACACACCGTCTCTGGACTGTTAGAAACACACCGTCTCTAGACTGTTAGATACACACCGTCTCTGGACCGTTAGAAACACACCGTCTCTGGACTGTTAGATACACACCGTCTCTGGACTGTTAGATACACACCGTCTCTGGACCGTTAGAAACACACTGTCTCTGGACTGTTAGAAACACACCGTCTCTGGACTGTTAGAAACACACCGTCTCTGGACTGTTAGAAACACACAGTCTCTGGACTGTTAGAAACACACTGTCGCTGGACCGTTAGAAACACACTGTCTCTGGACTGTTAGAAACACACCATCTCTGGACTGTTAGAAACACACCGTCTCTGGACTGTTAGATACACACCGTCTCTGGATTGTTAGAAACACACTGTCTCTGGACTGTTAGAAACACACCGTCTCTGGACTGTTAGAAACACACCGTCTCTGGACTGTTAGAAACACACTGTCTCTGGACTGTTAGAAACACACCGTCTCTGGACTGTTAGAAACACACTGTCTCTGGACCATTAGAAACACACTGTCTCTGGACTGTTAGAAACACACTGTCTCAGCACCGTTAGAAACACACTGTCTCTGGACCGTTAGAAACACACCGTCTCTGGACTGTTAGAAACACACTGTCTCTGGACTGTTAGAAACACACCGTCTCTGGACCATTAGAAACACACCGTCTCTGGACTGTTAGAAACACACCGTCTCTGGACTGTTAGAAACACACTGTCTCTGGACTGTTAGAAACACACAGTCTCTGGACTGTTAGAAACACACTGTCTCTGGACTGTTAGAAACACACAGTCTCTGGACTGTTAGAAACACACTGTCTCTGGACTGTTAGAAACACACAGTCTCTGGACTGTTAGAAACACACTGTCTCTGGACTGTTAGAAACACACAGTCTCTGGACTGTTAGAAACACACAGTCTCTGGACCATTAGAAACACACCGTCTCTGGACTGTTAGAAACACACCGTCTCTGGACTGTTAGAAACACACTGTCTCTGGACTGTTAGAAACACACTGTCTCTGGACTGTTAGAAACACACAGTCTCTGGACTGTTAGAAACACACAGTCTCTGGACCATTAGAAACACACCGTCTCTGGACTGTTAGAAACACACCTCTCTGGACTGTTAGAAACACACCGTCTCTGGACTGTTAGAAACACACTGTCTCTGGACTGTTAGAAACACACTGTCTCTGGACCGTTAGAAATACACTGTCTCTGGACCGTTAGAAACACACCGTCTCTGGACTGTTAGAAACACACCGTCTCTGGACTGTTAGAAACACACCGTCTCTGGACTGTTAGAAACACACCGTCTCTGGACTGTTAGAAACACACCGTCTCTGGACTGCTAGAAACAAACCGTCTCTGGACTGTTAGAAACACACCGTCTCTGGACTGTTAGAAACACACCGTCTCTGGACTGTTAGAAACACACCGTCTCTGAACTGTTAGAAACACACCGTCTCTGGACTGTTAACACACTGTCTCTGGACTGTTAGAAACACACCGTCTCTGGACTGTTAGAAACACACCGTCTCTGGACCGTTAGAAACACACCGTCTCCGGACTGTTAGAAACACACCGTCTCTGGACTGTTAGAAACACACCGTCTCTGGACTGTTAGAAACACACCGTCTCTGGACCGTTAGAAACACACCGTCTCTGGACTGTTAGAAACACACCGTCTCTGGACTGTTAGAAACACACCGTCTCTGGACTGTTAGAAACACACCGTCTCTGGACTGTTAGAAACACACCGTCTCTGGACCGTTAGAAACACACCGTCTCTGGACCGTTAGAAACACACCGTCTCTGGACCGTTAGAAACACACCGTCTCTGGACTGTTAGAAACACACCGTCTCCGGACCGTTAGAAACACACCGTCTCTGGACTGTTAGAAACACACCGTCTCTGGACTGTTAGAAACACACCGTCTCCGGACTGTTAGAAACACACAGTCTCTGGACTGTTAGAAACACACAGTCTCTGGACCATTAGAAACACACTGTCTCTGGACTGTTAGAAACACACCGTCTCTGGACTGTTAGAAACACACCGTCTCCGGACCGAGGACGTTCATGTCGTTTCATAATTTAATGACACACTCAATTGGTCACAATAAGGATGGGGCTGTTTACTTTAGAATTGAGTGCCCTCCCCTCTCTTCATCTACACTCAATTTATTGATTACTTCTCCATCTATTCAGCATCTGTCTCTCTTACACACACACACACACACACACACACACACAGACACACACACACGCACACACACACACACACACACACACACGCACACACACACACAGTTGGTCATCCTGCGTTATCTACCCATTATTAACACACGCCGCTTCCCCTCCTTAATGAAAATGCACTCTCAGGAGCCTCTGGCATCAGCCCACATATCATAAGAAAACAAATATCCACTTGTATAATAATTACCATAATGGGCAATAAGGTTTAAATAACAAATGAGTATCCGGAACATTTTGGACCGGGGAGCCCATTAGCTCACAACAAGCCTCTGCTTTACACCCTTTGTATTTGTCAACATTTCTACAGGGTTTTATTAAAATGATAAAAATTACAGGAAGATGGCAGACATTTTTGTTAGTAGGGGAT
>NC_139630.1:26176855-26209355 GCF_964638095.1 Poromitra crassiceps
GTTTTCACTTCCCAATCACTACTATGTATTCTGTTTCTTTTTTTATTAATCTATCATTATATATCATGCATCATGCGTATGCGCCTGGTGTGTTGGAAGGTTATAAATGTGTATCTGTGTATATAGTATGTGTATGTACAGTATGTGCGTGTGCATCATGCGTGTGCTGCTGGTGTGTTGGAAGGTTATAAAGGTGTCATCCTGAAATTGCCGCGCGGTGAGAAAGATGCTCACTTGGCTCGGAGGCTGAATATTGGATTTTCCAAAAAGTCAATAAAGGGCCTTGATCATTAAAGTAAATAAATATAATTTCCCCTCAAAGCTATTTCAAGTCTTGCAGTTTGCTATCGCCGCTGTGGCTCTATTGTGCTGACACACACACTCTTCCTCTGCCATGTAGCGTCTCTCATATGAAACTGAAGAGAAGCGCACGACGGTATAAAGTTGCCAATAATACAGAGACAGCTCTATTAAAATGGATTTTCTTTTCTCCCAATCTCACTCTTCTTCCTCTGCACTCCCAAAAATAATGTATATGATTTCTGTCAAGGCTTTGGCAATAGATTGTCTTTTTGTATAATATCTTTTTTTTTTCTCCCTCCCACAGGAGCTGGAGAAGTTATTTCCGAGCGTCTGCTAGATCTGGAAGAAGCCATTTGCTGAGGAGGTAAAAACAGTAGCTATGTGAGAATAGATTGCAGTCATTAACTTGCTATCCATGTAATAGAGCAGACCAGTGGCTCTCAACCTCTTTTTTACGGCGTAGCCAAAGGCCGAGCCGTCTCACAGGGTCTGTCTGTCTGTCTGTCTGTCTGTCTGTCTGTCTGTCTGTCTGTCTGTCTGTCTGTCTGTCCCCACATAAGTAGACCAATCGCAGCTCACGTCGCTACGTGCGTGACATCATGAAACAGATTAGTTTCATCTAGATGCAAAGGAACATAGCAATCGGCTCGCCACAAGACGAACCTCCGAAAAATCGCCACTCGCAGGGGACACTGCAGGGGACACTTACTGTAATAGCAGAGGTTGGTGGCCAACACGGGCACGCTGTGGGTGAGCACAAATGGCTTCTGCTGAAAATGTTGTATGAAAGGGAAAAATCACTTTGAGGTAATAATGGAGCTCTTGAATTGTTAAATGCAGGCTTTTCAAACGAGGCAATGTGCATTGTTAAACATCAATGAGGCAACAAGCCGTTCATGGTGGACTGCGACGTGCCTTTAGAAAAGTCTTAATGAGATGACTAAACGATCATACCTTTTCTCTCACTCTCATGTCATTTTCTTCTTAGCAAACAGTGAATGATAATCGGGTGTATCTCATGTAAGTGAGCCGTAGCGTTAACAAGTATAAACGTTGAGACGAAAAATCATTTCCTCTGAAATGTAACGCTCTTGTCCGTCCCTGCCATGAAATAGAATGTGTGGAGGAGTGTGGGATCGATTTCACCACGATGGACAGTGTGGACATAGTGCCCTTTAACACTGTGGGCTGTGAGAGGTGATATGGAGGTGGGTGTGTGTAGATGTATGAGGAGCTCACCTGGTGGTGGTGGTGGTGGGTGTGTTTGCATTCAACGGCACGAGGTGCCAAATCAAGCTCCTTCGTCCTGCCTGCTCTAAAAATGCATCTTCTGCCCACTGGTGATTGGCTAATGGGCGTCATGAGAACATCCTCATATCTGTTCGAGGCCTTTCTGATATCTCTCCTTCCATTTGCTGCTCTCATTGTTTCTGCTTATTTACCAAAGCTGCAATCCCCTAAACCCAGACAGACAGGAGAGGCTGATTCGTATTCATCTGGGCGTCCACACACACCGACATGACAACGTGAAGAGAAAGACATGATCGAGGGAGCGAGGATGTGTGCTTGTGTGCGTGCATGCTCACGATGCTATATACAGTATTTGCGAATATTTGTGCATGTGCCGTGTGTGTGTGTGTGTGTGTGTGTGTGTGTGTGACAAGGGGGCAGCATGGGCTCCGTGTGAGGAAGCTACGAAGACAGTTTACTTCTCCTCAAACACACCATCACTGCCACAGCCAAGTTAATTAGTTTATTTATGAGGGAGGCAAGCTGCAAGAAGGAGGCAAAGGAATAGTATTGTTACTCATCCTGACGGAGCAGCACTGGGAGATAGATTAACAACGCGCCTCCAAAACATACAGCTGGATTTATGACTCCCGAGAAAGTGGGAGACCGACGCTTTATATACGATATCACCAATGTCGCATGAAAACCTTGTATCTCCAAAGAGGTGAACTACACTCAAAATTAGGGATGTTCATTTTGAACAATTTCCATAATCAAAATTCGGGAAAATTAACGATCAATTATCGATTATCGATAGCGTAATAATAATAATAATATATATATATATATATATATATATATATATATATATATATATATATATATATATATATATATATATATATATATTTATTTATTTTTTCTTACTCTGGTCTGGTAATAACGTTGCACGTTCTCTGCCAGCTATAATGAAGATGCCGCTGTGTAGTAAGAATATCAGACACTAGCGCTGTAGCCAGGTTTACCCTACTCAAAATAATACAAAAACAATCACATATGGATTTGAGCGCTCTGTGCGTTGTTTCATTTTAAACGGGTTGCAAAGTGTTACAGGGTTAGCCCTAACCCTAACCCTAACCCTGTACAGGTACAGAATCTGTATAGGACTGCGTCATCTGTGTTGGCTGGATGGTGGGCCCAAAGATCTTACATTGATAAGAACCTTAGCTAGGTTGGCAAATCCACCATTTTGGCCTGAAGGAGACTACCTCTGATTGGCTATCATGGTTCTGGGCTGTTGTCCCATTAGCTCAAGGATGCGTTTTTGTTGTTGTTGTTGTTGTTGTTGTTGTTGTTGTTTATTCCCCAGGCCAGAATAGCGGCATGTTTTTCCCCCAGGCCAGAATGGCGGCAGCGCTGTTGTCAAATTGGGTCCTGTGGATATCTAAAAACTCATAAGAAATAATGAAAAACTAAATGAGTTATGGGGTTTTCATGCTGTACCAGCTTCTGTATCAAATTATTTATAACAGTAACAAGAAACAAAACAAATAAATAACTTGACCAGGGCCCGGAGCTTTACTTGACATTCTTGACTAATTTCCTGTGTGTTGACGTCAAACGTATATATGGCATATTTCCAGCCACCCACAGCAATGACTTGCATAAATATGCAAGTCATTACTGTGGGTGGCTGGAAAACATAACGTCCTTTTTAGATTAAAATGTTTTGTTTCTACTCATTTTTTTTGACAAAGCAGCAGCATCAGAAGCTTTGCCTGTGACTAAATTATGAGTAATAAGCTAACTGAGCTACAGCGGTTTGAACAGAAAGTCTCAAATGGAAGCCTTTCATAATGAGTCTGTATGAGGTGAGCTGAAAGTCAGTCACACTAATAATAATATCGTGCTGCTCGGGAAATCGAAAACTTCCAGTGGCTTAATATCTAAATGGTCCCATAATCGTTGCCCATATTGTTTTGGTCATAAGTTTTTACTACTACGATACGGAACGAGACAGGATTAGGAGGGTTTTGCCCTCTTGAACTGATTTTTAGGAGTATTTATGAGCTCAGTGGAATTGTATGAACTTTCAAGGGCATTTTCACCCTCGCGGCCCTGTGAAATTCCAACCTTGATGCGGACTAATGCCCACGCTGAGTCCATTGTAGCTACCGAGACCACGCTTCGTTTACCCCGGCCCCAACCACGCTCTTTTAGTAAGTGAAGTCACTATGATGAAGGACGAACAACTTGATTATAATCAAGGTTCTTTATTGTTACATCTCAATATACGAGTACACAAGAGTCCAATTCTTCTTTTGGCTCATAGCAAACATGATAGGGCTGTTGAAACGAATTTTGATATTCGAATATTATTCGAATTTAATAATTATGAACGAAATTCGATTATTATTATTTTTTAAAAACGAATATTTTTTTATTTAAAAAAAAATTTTTTTTTTTTTTTTTTTTTTTTAGAACACCAGAACAGTGACAAGTTCTGACAACATACTTGAAGAAAAGAGTGTTAACTGAAGTTGACTGTTGAAGCTGCTATACTGATGTAAACCTACCTGTAGCTCTTAAAAGTATTCATTGTTAACTGAAGTTGACTGTTGAAGCTGCTATACTGAATGTAAACCTATAGCTCTTAAGTGCAATACGTGACTGATTTTTTTGTTGTTCATGGCTCATTGTTGTTTTGGCAAAGTTTACTTAGTTGTTTATTGATAAGGAGCTCAAACAAAGGCTGTGTCTTTTTTTATTATCAATTATTTTATTTTAGCATTTCAGACAGCACCAATACATCACTGATGAATATTAACTAAGCTCTGGTTATCTGACCTATTTTCTAATGCAATGAATGTATGTACATTGTACAAGGAACATGTTTTCTTAAATAAACATCATTGCTGGACTATTTGTGATAAGCCTAATATTATTTTGAATATTCATCCACCATTCACTTTTCCATCTACATTTGGTAAAATGCTTAGAAAAAGTTTTACTTGGTCAAACCCAAAGATTCAGCTATATTTAGAATCAGAACACAACATAAGAGAAGACAACAATTCACTCAGACAAAATTTTTTTTTTTTTTTTTTTTTTTTTAATTCAATTAAAAATTAATTAAAATATTCGAATATAATTCGAATATTAAAATGTATAAAGCACTGAAATTCGAATTTGATTATAGAGGGAGATTGACAGCCCTAAAACATGACATAGCAGCATATTATTAATAATAAAATGAAGTAATAATAATAATAATAATAGTATTGATAATAATAATCATAATAATCATAATAATAATAAAGTAAAAGATAATAAAGTAAAACAATTATAATCGTAGGATTGGTTGTGCTCTGCTTGAAGTATCCCCGTTTTGAACCAAACAGCAGCATATTGCTGAAGATATTGCAGAATATAGCTACACACCCTGGTGAACAGACGGGATACCAACTGCCACAGTTTGCATTCACATTGTGTTTGCCAACCAATTAGTGGTAATTGGTCAGACTTTTAACAGAAGAGCAGCGGGTGAGATGATCCATCAAGTCTGTCCTTGCTGAGGACGGTGGGTACTGTTCACGGCGCTACGTGTGGGTACGTGTGGGGGCATTGTTGTTAACGTTTAACCACCTTCGTTCAGTGAGTCTAGCAGTAAATGTCCCTCTGTTGCCTGTAGAGCTGCAAGAACAGCAAGAGCTGTCGTCCAATGCTCTGCCTCTCTAATGAAGCGTCTATATTCAGGAGGCTGGTGCGCAGATCTACACTACACAGATCTACACAGGGGCGCACAGATACAGACACATGCACGCACACACGTGGCACTTAATGATACAAACTATTTTATATTCCAGGCCATTGTCAGAAGGTTGGCTCAAACACCTTGGCTACAAATTGCTTCATGGGAAAGATAGACTTTGGGAGTATATCCCCCCCACCCCCCCCCCCCCCCCCCCGCGCGCTCTCTGTTGAAGTGGGTTCTGATGCCTGATACATATACTAGCATAGAGGGTGGTGGGTAATGACATGCAAAAATGCACACTGTGGAGGCGAGGTAATGGATCAAATTCGCTTTCCTCATGCACGGCAATTTGGAGTTGTGAGAGTGAGCTTGTTCATCTAGAACCATCTACATTTGGCAGAATTGACAGTAATGAACACCATCAATGAGAAATACGATCTGCCCCCCCCCCCCTCCTCCCGCTGTGTCCTGATCCAACTGAATGAAAGGTCTCCAAAGACACTTGCATCAGGACCAATTTATGCCCATAATATGGCTTCCTCTAGTTCCAAACAATTCTGCCGAGTGCTTGGACATGAATGAAGAAATAAATATGAATGTGCTGTTTTCCGTTTTAGGGCATGGAAGATTTGCAATCACAACAGTGTTACAACCCAGCCCTATAGGTTGGAACAAAGGAGGGAGTTACACACCAAAAGTATAATGTATTACCTAAAAACTAAGGAGTAAACAAGACAAAACTATACTACAAGGCAAAGGAACAGAAGCAAAATGTGCACACAGCTGAGGAGGGAGAGAGAACTGAACGGTCTGCAGGCCTGGAGGGAGAGTGGGAGGGTTGTCACAACTGAGACTAAAGGGTGCAAGGAAGTGTACGTGTGTGAGTTCTGCTATTATTCAAAGATATTTTATTCTTTCTATTTTAATTTATACAAGTCACTGGGAGATTTGGGAGCCCCCCCCCCCCCCCCCCTCTTTTCTAATGTATTATTTCTTCTTCTCTGAATCAGTATCCTCCATGAGTAATTTATTTGGAAACGGTCTGATTATTTGCAAATCTCTGGCGGGTGTCATATGGAGTGCTGGACACACACACACAGTAGGTCGGGTCATGACTCATATATCACATATATAAACATGGTGGTTCTGCAGAGACACTGACCGCCCATGAAATGTCTTTGGTATGATGATCACACAGGCCAGAGAGCAGGCTTGTCCACCTGTCACATTTAGAACTACAGCCGCCCGGCGTTCCCCAGGATAACGAGGGGTGTGACATTTCCCTTCCGGAATGGGGCTGCTGAAAGAGCTGCAACGGAAATAAAGGCATGGTGATAATGATAGCTGGAGCAGTATAGCTCAAAGCAGCTCGACGAGTGTTTTTGTGCATGTCTGCGTGTGGCTGTGTGTGTATGCCATGCATTAATGTACACAGGCGCACCGCCGGGCACACATCTGAGTGAAATTAATATCTACACAGAGAGGCCTCCTGTGAGCTCCGGCTGTGTCGGTGTGTCACCTCCGAGAGGCAGACGCAATCATGCGCACACCGTAAAAGAGACATTTTTCTTGCCGTTGTGTCGCTTCCTAATGCATGCACATACATCGGATGTTGGGGGGTAACTCATTACAAAAGTAACATATTACATGTAATATATTACTTTGAGCAGTAACTCAGTAATATAACTTATTACCAATAGGATTTCAGTAATATTATACCAGTTACTTTGTCAAGTAACACAAGTTACAAATTTAGTTACTTTTTTTTATTTTTTAATCAAAGCACATATTTAAATAAAGATACAATCATTTCCTAATTAAATTGTGTGTTTTTATGCAAACTAGGCATCGATGCCTAGGCTCGGCCTAGCTTGGCCTCATCACTGATGACATCATCACTGATGGCATCATCACTGATGACATCACATCATTAACTAATTAGGGCAATCACCTAATTGCAAAATCCGCCTCCGTCAGGTCACCCGCACGGGTGCCCTTTAAACACCCTGAAGGTTTCAGCCCGTAACTTATATGTAGTATATTACATTTTGAAAGTAACTTGCCCAACACTGGTCACCGCACTCAACAGAAAGCAATATCAAAGACTCAACCCTGTTCTGATAAGTGGATTAGTTCAGATTAGCTGGTGCCCGCTATACGGCATTCACCCAGGTTTGACCGGGTTTATAGACAAACAGAGAAGACTTCCAGATGGTCTCAGGTGGCTGGATCGTGCGCAGTGTTTTCAACAACAGTTGTGGGTTTTGATTACCATATGGTTCATATGCCGGAGCTATGTATAGTGGGGTCATCATGGGTTATAATGCATGCACACATTTGTCACTACTGTTTATAGAAAGTTCATGATGATTAAATGTCTTCTGCTCAATGGCAGGATAGTAAGCAAACTATCAAACTAGCCTCTCCTGTGATTGAGGTTGCTTGTCTAGTACAGGTGGCGTGGAGCGCCAGTTATCATCCCCGGGGCTGGTATGCAAATGGCCAACTTATCTCCTCTCCGTTGTCCCCCCCCCCCCAGTTTAATAATGATACCAATTAAATATTCGGGTCAGGTATGTGATTGAGCTGTTGTTATCTATCGTGGCGTAAACAAGGTTTTCTTTCTTCCTCATCTGTAGGCTTCATTAGCAAACATGGCTGCATCCTGGCAGCCACATAGACATTAATCTACAGCATGCACAGATAGTCTTCACACACAGCCATGCTGCCTGGGACACGGGCAGGCAATGACGCTTCTTTAAACAATGGGCTTTCAACAGCAGTGTTTGTCCTGGATGTTTGTCGAGCAATACATATTTGATTTCAATGCCAGCAGCTGTATGTTTAACTACCTTAATTCCCTCTCACTTGTCTATCTGAACTGTAACATATCCCTCCTGCCTTCTTACCCCCTAACAACAGTCGTTTTTGAAATGCTGTGAAACTCTTTGGGAACAGAGCCTTGGCGAGCATAGAAGGGAGAGATAAATCAATGTCCCGCTACAAGGTCAGATATCTTTGGTTGTGCTCTCTGATGCCCCTCCCCCTGACTCTCCACCCTACACAAACACTCACGCAGACCTGATGCCCCTCCCCCTGACTCTCCACCCTACACAAACACTCACACAGAGCTGATGCCCCTCCCCCTGACTCTCCGCCCTACACAGACAAACACTCACGCAGAGCTGATGCCCCTCCCCCTGACTCTCCACCCTACACAAACACTCACGCAGAGCTGATGCCCCTCCCACTGACTCTCCACCCTACACAAACACTCATGCAGAGCTGATGCCCCTCCCCCTGACTCTCCGCCCTACACAGACAAACACTCACACAGACTTGATGCCCCTCCCCCTGACTCTCCACCCTACACAAACACTCATGCAGAGCTGATGCCCCTCCCCCTGACTCTCCGCCCTACACAGACAAACACTCACACAGACCTGATGCCCCTCCCCCTGACTCTCCACCCTACACAAACACTCACGCAGAGCTGATGCCCCTCCCCCTGACTCTCCACCCTACACAAACACTCACACAGACCTGATGCCCCTCCCCCTGACTCTCCGCCCTACACAGACAAACACTCACGCAGAGCTGATGCCCCTCCCCCTGACTCTCCACCCTACACAAACACTCACACAGAGCTGATGCCCCTCCCCCTGACTCTCCACCCTACACAGACAAACACTCACGCAGACCTGATGCCCCTCCCCCTGACTCTCCACCCTACACAAACACTCACACAGACCTGATGCCCCTCCCCCTGACTCTCCACCCTACACAGACACTCACACAGACCTGATGCCCCTCCCCCTGACTCTCCACCCTACACAGACAAACACTCAGGCAGACCTGATGCCCCTCCCCCTGACTCTCCACCCTACACAGACAAACACTCAGGCAGACCTGATGCCCCTCCCCCTGACTCTCCACCCTACACAGACACTCACGCAGACGCTGACGGAAACATGCATGTGTGGCACAAAGCAGCACTTATGAAGAGAACATCTCTCTCTCTCTCTCTCTCTCTCTATACAATGGAATTGTCTTTTTAATTCAAGAGTAGCTTAACAGCAAAGCCAAATCTGTGTCATGCCTGACATCTAATGGTAAACAGCATGCTACTGAAATGCTTTAATATATAAAGGTGGATAACCCGGTGAAAGTGAAAAGTGTTACTTGTGGAATTGAAATAAAAAGGGAATAATAGGCTACCAGTCACAATGTTAACTTCACTTTGATCATTCTACAACAGTACTAGCATTTTAAAACGGCATAGGCTACAGTAGTTTGCCTATATGGGTCGTTGAACAGCTCCCATCATGGCTGCCACTTAGGTACTTCTGTGTCATTTCACTCGGTTAGGAACATTCCTAAGCAAAAAAGACTATTCAAATGCAGACAACTTCTATGTGTAGCCTACTGACTTTAGCAGCACACACTGTCAGCAGCTCGCTCTCTCTCTCTCTCTCTCTCTCTCTCTCTCTCTCTCTCTCCCCCTCTCTCTCTGTGTCTCTCTGTCTCTCTCTCTGCAAACTAGGAATGGTTTTCATGCTTCATTAAGGCTAGCAGTGGGTTTCCATTTAAATTCATTACTTCATAAAGCTCAGTGATACACGGTGGTGATGATGTTCTCATAAGCCCATTTAAGATTTCACTGCTGCAGAAACGAGCTCTCGTGTAAAGCAGGCTAATAATGACATTTGGACCGCAGCTGCTGGCGTTTTTGTCCCTCTCTGCACGCTTTCTACAGTGGACGTGTCAGGGAAGTCTATTAAAAAAGCAGCACAGTTTACTCTCCGTATCATAGGTGCAATAAGATGGACCACCATGCAACATATTCCTCATCAAGTGCTGAGAAAGAGCGTCATAAAAGCAGCACTGACTCCCAGAAAGGAGCAGATGATCTGAACTCCACTTGGACTGTGGAAGCCCTCCTGGCTCTCCACTGATAGAGATTGCAGGGGCGCTGGCTATGTCTTTTATTAACACTGATAAACCTCTTACCTGTACATTTCCATCCCCTAATACCTCTTAATAAGCACAGTCCATCTGAATTCCATTTGGCCACAATCAGCCGCAGTGATTTCTCTCTCTCTCTCTCTCTCTCTCTCTCTCTCTCTCTCTCTCTCTCTCTCTCTCTCTCTCTCTCTCTCTCTCAAGGCTAAATTACACCTCGTACATCATCATTTCCCTGAGCCTAAGCAGATGCTCCGAATGGAAAGGGGTTGGGACGGGCGCATGGAATTAATCTCAATAATTGTCCGTAGCTTGTTTGAGCGATCGCTCTCGCATTGATCTCAGAAGGCGTAATGAAGTTTGTGACCTCCGGTAAGATGAGGCTGGTCAGTCTGTACCACCCACGTAAAGCACATGTTACTAGTAGGGTTGTCACGATAGCGTTGCTAGAGTTTCCAACGTTGATACAATACCCAGGAAAATATCGATGTGCGATACCATTATCGATACCGGGGGGCATGGGGGTATGGATTTTTTAACTTTATATATATATATTTTTTTACTGTTGCAAATTAGTATTGTATCAGTTTAAAATTGTTTTTATCAATGTATCGATACTTTTGACAACAAGCCATACCTGTTACCCTCAGGTCCAGTGTGCTGGTGAATTATTCATGTTTAACTAATAGCCTAGATATATATTACACTACATTCTATGTTTCCTTGCATGTATAATGATGCCACTTACCTTCTATCATTTAGTAGTAATGTAAACTCAGCTCTAGTCAGCCGGTTTCGGGGAGTTGAGATGTTGTGTTTCTGTTGACAGGCCCTCACTTCCCAAACTGCAGCATGGAAACGCCAGCTGTCAAAGAGAAAACACAGGAGATGATTCATATATGCAATGTTTTTTGTTTGTTTTTTACACAGAATAGGCTACCTTTTGGGTATGCTCTCTCTTAAAGGAAAATCGACCCCAAAACAACATGGTAGTAGGTCATTTTGGCTGTTTGTTGGTGTGTTTTGGCCAGTATCATTAGCTACATCATTACTGATAACTGGGATCATGTGACTTCACGTGCAGACATTCCAATGCAGAAAGAAAAGCTAGCATTAGCTCAAATGTTAACGTCAGGTTTTGCTGTCAGCAAGGTCTTATTATTATATTCACCTTATGTTCGGTTCAGACCAGGTTCAGACCTTTACAGTGGGTCAAATTCTCCCGGGTCCTGTTAACACTTCCGGCGGTCACGGCGCAAAATAAGAGAGTTGTTTTTGGAGCGGACAGTGAAGGGGTAAAATAAAGAACGTAGCCTACTACTTTGAGCTCGGTACACAGCAAGCAAGCAGAGTATCCACTGTTAGCCAGGTCAGATAACGTTATCGTCGACAATGACGAGCACTTTCTTGTAAAACATACCTGGACTCCAACAAAGAAAGCTTCAGATAGTTTTCTCTCCTCCGAGCGCAGCTCGAGCCACTTACGTCTATAAGACCCGCAGACGTTAACGTAATTCCCTGGAATGCGAGACTTAACGAGCCAGTTACATGGCGTTGCATTCTTAGACATTGCCATTTGCTTTTATTTGGTATGTTACATACAATTGGCTAAATTATTAGTTAATTCAGAGTTAGATGATATTGGGAGCAGCCTAGCCGGAAGTCGTCACACGACCACACAACCGGGTCAAATGCTGACAGCAAAACCTACCTTCTTCTTCTTCTTCTTCTTCTTCTTCTTCTTCTTCTTCTTCTTCTTCTTCTTCTTCTTCTTCTTCTTCTCTTCTTCTTCTTCTTCTTCTTCTTCTTCTTCTTCTTCTTCTTCTTCTTCTTCTTCTTCTTCTTCTTCTTCTTCTTCTCTTCTTCTTCTTCTTCTTCTTCTTCTTCTTCTTCTTCTTCTTCTTCTTCTTCTTCTTCTTCTTCTTCTTCTTCTTCTTCTTCTTCTTCTTCTTCTTCTTCTTCTTCTTCTTCTTCTTCTTCTTCTTCTTCTTCTTCTTCTTCTTCTTCTTCTTCTTCTTCTTCTTCTTCTTCTTCTTCTTCTTCTTCTTCTTCTTCTTCTTCTCTTCTTCTTCTTCTTCTTCTTCTTCTTCTTCTTCTTCTTCTTCTTCTTCTTCTTCTTCTCTTCTTCTTCTTCTTCTTCTTCTTCTTCTTCTTCTTCTTCTTCTTCTTCTTCTTCTTCTTCTTCTTCTTCTTCTTCTTCTTCTTCTTCTTCTTCTTCTTCTTCTTCTTCTTCTTCTTCTTCTTCTTCTTCTTCTTTCTTCTTCTTCTTCTTCTTCTCTTCTTCTTCTTCTTCTTCTTCTTCTTCTTCTTCTTCTTCTTCTTCTTCTTCTTCTTCTTCTTCTTCTTCTTCTTCTTCTTCTTCTTCTTCTTCTTCTTCTTCTTCTTCTTCTTCTTCTTCTTCTTCTTCTTCTTCTATCCTTCTGCTCCTCCTTCTTCTATCCTTCTGCTGCTCCTCCTCCTCCTTCCTACTGAATGACAGTAGCGTGAGCACCTTAGTCTCTCCTAGTCTGGGCACCTTCCACCCCGCTTTTTGTCATGGGGGCGTAAACCCCGGACCCAGAATTAACACCGGATGGCAATGCGCCTAACAACGTCTTTGTTGCCGTTAGCTTGACGCGGTGATGTTACCTAAACTAGAGTCTGATCAAAACAAAGCTAGCGTTACATAAAACAAAACGTTTATGCAATATGGCATCTCCGCCATAGACATATATAAGGCTAGATGGCTTAAGGCGGAGTCACCAGCGTCGTTGAAGCGCCGCCATCTTGCTACGGCAGGCTTTCTGGTACGTTCTCTGGTAGCTGTTGGAGGGTGCACAGACAAAAATACTCATAACTTGCTGAAATCTTGACGGATTTACAAACGGTTTGGTTTATTACAAGCATATTCCGTTCCCGAGATATGGCAACAACAAAAAAAACCCCACTAAAAACACTATATTTTTGATGGGCTCCAAATTACACCAAAATTATACCGAAGCATCTATGCCATGAGAGGGATTCAGGCACAAAGTTTCATGCAGTTTCATCCATTTCCCTAGGAGTTATGATCATCTGATGTGATAATACTAACCCAACAACAGATGCTCATAGCTCCTAGCAAAATGGATGAAACTGCATGAAACTAGGTGCGTGAATTCATCTCATGATGATGATGCTTCAGTTTAAGTTTGGTGTAATTTGGAGCCAAAAATAATAATAAAATGTTAGCGTTTTTTTAACCCATAGATATATATAAAGCTGTGGTGCCGTAGCAAGATGGCCACCATGCGACGACGTCGCTCTCCATTGACTGGCAGCGCGGCATCTAGCCTTTACGTCTATGATCTCCGCCACCACCGCCTGACACACCGGTCAAAACGGTGAAAGAGGATTCTGATACTTGGGTCAAATTGTCAAGTTAACGTGAAAGTTGACGAGCTAGAAACGCTGCCATCCGGTCTAGGGCGGGCTCTAGGCGGGAACCAGTAGGGTGACAAAATCAATTGTGGGCGGGAGCCAGGCTCTTTCTCGCCGAGAAGAGCCTGGTGACGCGAGGTTAGTCTCTCCACTTAAAACCGGAGTAAAATTAGCTTAATTGGCTGTTGGGTGGATATTCGTTTTACACCTTCAATAACTGGTAAACCAAACAAGTAAAACAACATTGATGAATGTATTTGTGATTACCCAAAAGAGGAGAAGAACAATTTACAACCACTGAGAAAATATTCACAGAATAGCCAAAAGACAAGCAGCCTACGGTGAAAACAATTCAAACTGATCATGGAGCTTCTCTGTGGATTGTTGAAAGACATTCTGGGAAATGTAGGAAAATAACTCAAGTAGAAGTGTAGGAGGTAAGTTGAATGGAAAGTGGGTACAAGAAGGTACTGTAAATTACAGCACTTCATCACAAAATAACTGCTGGAATGTACTGAACATCACACACTCATGATATATAACAGTATGAGAGGATCTGTGGGTGATATTTTCACTTAAGAGTTTGATTTGTACTGTAGATGTAAGCTTTTCTGAACTTAATAATAACTCAAGGCTACAGGTTTGTTATTGCCCCTCCATCCCACAGTGGCAAATGTAGCCTTACTAAACAAACTGTTAAGCCGTCATGCACGAGCAGCCCTACATCAAAAGCTCAGTCAGTCCATTTCAGAGTGAAAACAAAGCCAGTGGTATGTTTCAATATGGGATGCCATATTACAACCATAGCCTACATTGAGGCCCATCTGACTCAAGACCCGCCCTACTCTGCCTCTGATTTGTGGTTGGGTTTGTTTTATGAGGGTAAGCCAATCAGAGACCTGGGGATAGAAATGTATCAATTTTAGAATAAAATGACATAAAATAAACAATGTATTTTATGTATTTAAAATACACAAATACAAGCTCTGAAAGTATTTTGATACAAATTAAATTAAAACTTTCTCTGTCCAGCCAAATACAAATAACAAAATACACAAAAGTATTTGAAATACATTTATTTAAAATTCTGCCTACAGACAAAGCTAATAAATCAATTATTGTTGAATTGTTGAATGTCAACTAATAATAGCTGTTGAAATATTACAAATACACTGTCGACTATAGGCGGAGTATCCAAATAATAATGTGTATTACCGCTATTTCTTCTAGCAAAGAAATATTTGAACAAGGCCTATGTGTCTGATTCGATTAATTCTTGGCCTACTCATCATTTTAGTTTATTAGCCATACATATAACCGGAATGAGGCATTTTACTATCGCCTATGAGTGTTACGTTGGCATCTCATTATTCATCTTCTCTTTCCAGGATAGATTTCTCTACATCATTACGCATGGATCTGGAGCAGTACTCAATCAAGCCTCAGGATGTTAATAAAACACGCTAGGAGCTCTGGACCAGATGGATAATCACAGGAGTCAAGTTTAAACGGCCTGCCTCGCATTTCCAGCCCACCAGGTTGAACACGGTCAATCCCCACGGTGCCGCCTGCCAATCAGGGCGGGCGGGCGGGCGGCGGGGGGGAACTCGATGCGGGTGGCGGCAGCACACTGGAGGGGGCGCTCGGGGGTTGGGTGGGTGCGTGGCGTGCATGGGTGGGCGGGCGGTTGTGCGGCGGTGGAGACGGTGGGGTGGCGAGCGTCGTGAACGTATAGGCGAAGGCGCGGGCTTGGCACAGTGCACCGCACGATACGGGTTTCTTTCCACGCCGCTGCGCTGTGGACAGCAGCGCTTATCTGTCTGTGTCAGGGTCTATCAGCATCTGTCATGTTTACTCCTCAGGTGTGCCGGCTGCTACGCTGACTGCTCCGCCAAGACTCCTTTATATCAGCTAGCGGAGAGCTAACCGCGAGCGCAAACACAAACGCACCCACCGCTACCGTAATGCCAATCTGGGAACCGATCGGTTAAACTTTTTTTCTTTCTTTCTCTAACCTCTGGGGGCAGCAGCCCCGTTTCAATGTGGTGCAACAGGAACTCAAGAGGCGCCGTCGGCAGCGGAAGAAAATCCCTTTCCGCTCCCTGCAAGTTCTGCCATTCGCTCCCCCCGACCGGCTCGGCCCATTAATGGATTTATTTTCTGCTCCCTGCGTGTCGCTCTCAAATCCGTCCGTCGCTATGAAACAACAATAACAACTCTAGCTCGTTGCTAGTAGCAAGTAGCAACTTGCTATACGCTGAAAATGGTAAGTTTTGACTACACACCGGTCACGTTCACCTCATTTTGATCGGGTAAAGCGCACCATGCGTGTGAGCGCTGTTGCACACCTTTTGACGGAGCCTTCCATGCAAGTCTCGAGAGGTTACCGTAAAGCTAACCCCATCCCGCGCCTCCCCCCCCCCCCCCCTCCTATTTTTTGACCAAGTTTGTTTTTCAAGCGTACTCGGCTTTTGCATTGCAAAATGCTCCCCCGTCATGCGTTGCACTCTGTGTAACCCAGCCCTCCCCCCCCCACCGCTAACCCCCCCCCCCCCCCCCCCCCCAAACGAATACACCCCCCCCCCCACCCACCCCACCCCGCTGCCTGCATGCTCTCTCCACTTGGCTCAGAGTGGATATGGAGTGAATCATACCTTAACAGGATATCAACAGAGCCAATTGAAAAGGCCTTGAGTCACATCAGTACATGTTGCCTCTGTTGCACTCGAGTGGCAGAGTGCTATCAAGATGCAGTCCATTTCCTCTAGTTGCAGTTGATAAGGACAATTGCTTCCCTGCTCATATAAAAATGGGGTTGTCCAGCGAGGGCAGTGAGAGAGAGAGAGAGAGGGAGAGGGAGGGAGGGAGAGAGAGAGGGAGGGTGGGAGGGAGGGAGAGAGAGGGAGGGTGGGAGGTAGGGAGAGAGAGGGAGAGATTAAATGGGATGAAATAAAATTGAATTTAATTGAATATTAGTTGTAGTAGCCTATAATATAGGCTACTTTATAATATAGGCCCTATATCACTATTGCATACAAGGTGTGTCGTGTGTGTGTGTGTGTGTGTGTGTGTGTGTGTGTGTGTGTGCGTGCGTGTGCGCGCGTGTGTGTGTGTGCGTGCGAGCGCACGTGCACGGCGTGCGTGCGTGCGCATGTTTGACACAGAAAAAGAGCAGGGGGAAAAGTGCAAGCCAGAGAGAAGGAGAGATTTGAAAGAGATTGGCCAAATGTGGCAGGTGGAAATGTTGTAACTCTGCTGCACAGCCTCCAGTCTCCACACTCCCACCCGGGCTGTCCTGGCTTTAATGATCTCATCACAGTTTGTGGGGTCATATTTTTGCCTGCTGTGATTGGCTGCTAACCATAGACAGTATAATAAATATGGACGTACCATGATGTCACCTGTTGGACTCCCGTTTTGAAGCCTCTAGTTTGGCTTTTTCAGCGTCGCCATCTTGGTTATTTGGAGCCAGAAGTGACGTAAAGTTGAGAGTGGTAACAGATAGGAAGCGGAAAGGGATTTCCCTTCACTCCGACTGAAATTGTCGGAGCCAATGGCAGAGCTTATTTGCTTCCGTTGAGTCAGACTACTGGACAGGCGACCTGTCAATCTAACGCAGCACACCACCAAAGCATAGTGTGCTCATCATCTATTTTACTTTCCATTGGACGATAACTTACAAAATGAATATGCTGTATTGAAGACTTGAAACTAGCGATTGAGACCATAATCTCATTAGAAAAGTGTTTACTGAGATCATAAACCAAGTGAGAAGTAGGGCCATTTTCCCATTGACATCCATTCAATCTGACGTCTTTTTGCAGCCAGTGGAGTCACCGCCCCCTGCTGGCTATTAGAAAGAACACATTATTTAAGGCACTTCCGCTGCGCACTGGCTTCATTTTCACGAGCGGAGCTCCCCTCTCGCTGCTAACGTGTGCGCGTGCATGCCGTGTGTACATGTCAGGTTGTGAACGCACCCCCCTTTGTGCAGCGTGCAGCTCTCTTATCCCTGGCAGAGCATATGAGCAGCTGCTGCATGACTGACGCTAGAATCACACAGTGCTGTTAGCGAACGCTGTCTGCCTGAGCGTCTTGCCAACAAATCAATACGTAACATTGCGGCAGATGAGAGCAACGTTTCCGTCTGTAACATTTCCCTTTCTGTGAGGCGGACAACAAGCGTGGTTTGTGTCGTGCTGTTCTCTCCCCCCCTCGCTGTGGTACCGCGGGGGGGGGGGGGGGGGGGGGAACAGGCAGCCAGCCACTGTGTGCTTGAATGTCAAACACCCCACTTGATCTCATGAACCTGGATAACAAATGGTTGTCAACAGAGCCACAGGCAGATAGAGAGGGGTGAGGAAATAAACGATGGTTCACACAGAAATCCGCCACAGCGCCGATCAAATTCGGGAAAATGCGATGCGATTTTTAATCTCTATCTCTTTAAGAATTTGAATTACTCGTGTCGCGTACTCGATTTCTAGGCTGGAGACGATGCGCCATGTTGTGGGATTTATCATACCACTGAATGATGTCGCTGACGATGTCACAATTTGCGTCACGAATCACTGATGATGTCACGATTTGCGACTAACACCGTTAGCCCAAAAGCTGACTAAAAGACCCGTTAGCCAATGACGAGGATATGAATATTACATGAATCCAGGCGTAGTCATACTTTTTTTTCCCCCCAGGAGTGAAATGTGAATGTTTTTGTCACTGAAGAAAATGTGGTTTTCCCTGGCGTGGTTTGTTCGTCCACACACACACGTCTTAAGGCATGCTATGAGCCAGGAGGGTTTGTTCGTCCACACACACACGTCTTAAGGCATACTATGAGCCAGGAGGGTTTGTTCGTCCACACACACACGTCTTAAGGCATACTATGAGCCAGGAGGGTTTGTTCGTCCACACACACACACGTCTTAAGGCATACTATGAGCCAGGAGGTGCTGAGTATTATAGAAATACACCATGTTAAACAGATGACACAAAATGGAAGAATCAGCATTGGCGCTTCTTTGTCAGACCCAGCAATGTGCTTCAGCAGAAAAGGTGAGCTGTCAGGGAGTCTGAACAGAAAATAGCCCCCGCTCGGCGAGCGGTGAATATAACCAGGCCC
Source organism: Poromitra crassiceps (assembly GCF_964638095.1). Taxonomy (NCBI): domain Eukaryota; kingdom Metazoa; phylum Chordata; class Actinopteri; order Beryciformes; family Melamphaidae; genus Poromitra; species Poromitra crassiceps. The sequence continues at coordinate 26,195,629 of NC_139630.1, forward strand.
CTTGTCTGCCTGCTCTCACTCTCATGGTGTTCTTCAGCTCATGAAATTATCAAGTCCAGCATCCTGTGCTAGAGGGATGTTTCTCGCCCGGCTCTCTCTCTCTAAAACATCATCTAGTCTGTCTCCAAGCTGATCCTTTATTTAAGGAACACACTGTCCATTCCCACCTGCAGGGGAATGAGAACTGCAATGCATTCAAGTCTCGTCCAGTGGTCCTCAAACTGGTGGTCCGGACCCAGGAGAGGGCGGTGAGATCGTTCTGGGGGGGGGGGGGGGGGGGGTATCCCCCCTTCTCTGAAATACCGAATGTCTGATCTCCTCTGATCATCAGATGAAAGGACCTGGAAAGGGGAAACCATTTTTTTCCGTGGGTGAGCGGTTCACCACTCTGCATAATGCGGCCTGTGATGTGACAGGGGGTCGCGAGTGGGCATCGGTTTGTTTTAACACACACACGCACACACACACACACACGCACGCACGCACGCGCGCACGCACGCACACACACACAGTTTTAGCACGCAGAAAGAGATGAACAAAGCTTCCTTTGTGCTTTACATGGATGTCGCAGTGGGGCGTGGCTGTCATCTGTCATAGCAAATCACAGCTCAGGAAACAACACAGGCCATACTCTATCCCAGCTCAGTGGCCTTGTGGTTTGAGTGTCCGCCCTGAGACTGGGAGGTCGTGAGTTCGATCCTCGCCCGAGTCATACCAAAGACTATAAAAAAAATGGGACCCGTTTGCCTCCCTGCTTGGCACTCGGCATCAAAGGGTTGGAATTGGGCGGTTAGATCACCAAATGATTCCCGAGCGCGGCGCACGCTGCCGCTCACCGCTCCCCCAGGGGATGGGTCAAATGCGGAGAACAAATTTCGCACACTCAGGTGTGTGACAATCAGTGGGACTTGACCTTACTTACCTTAGGATGCACAGCTCAGGAACAACACAGGATGCAAAGTGTTTCATTCTAGCAGAATGCTTGTCATCATGGATCTAGTTAGTACACAGCATTTAGTGGGCTCGTTTAGACTAGCTGATGTTCTACGTGTGTGAATGAGAGAACAAACAGAGAATATGTATATTCCTTAGAGCAGCAGCTTCCCAACCTTTTTACAACTCATGGCCCACATCTGAGCGTAAACAGTGCGCAGGCCAAATAATGCCTTCAGAGCACTTTAAAGGAGCTGTCCATCAGCACCACACAGAAGTCAGAAACTAAGAGGTGAGGGGGCTGTCTGCAATAGGCTAATTAACGAATAATTGATTACAAATTAAACAACGGTGTCATTCAACAATGGAGAAATACATTCATTCTCATTCATTCTCAAATACACTACTGCCGCATGCGCTAGGACGTGTCATCAGTGATGTTATCTGGGGTCGTAAGGTGTTTCGGGTCTGTCAACATCATACACCCTCGCCCAGTAGACCCAGCCGAGGCCAATTAAGACCCCGACTCACGTCCCAGAAGCCGCTACGGATCAGCCTTACTACTCTATCTGCAACGTTGCCCGCGGGAGGGGTAAAAGAGAACCCAATCCGCTGCAATAGAGCTAGTGCTACGCCGCAGTATTGGCCCTTCGGTGCATGGAGGATCTAGGCTCTGTGGGTTTCTCCCGGCCGTGCTCCTCCTTCGTCTCACCAGACCCCCCTTATGTCAAAGGCAATCCAGAGGCTGAAGGGATGCCTCAAGGACGCCTCAAGAGGGCCTGTGCGCTGCACGTCATTTACCTGCGTCGAGCACCTCGCTCTAGCCTGGAGGGCCCCAGGCCGCGCCGATCTTGCGCAGATTTTCATGAGGCTAATCCGTAGCGTTTGTGGATTTCTCCCTCACGAGAGAGCCAAGATGGGGTGCTAATCCCATCCCGTACCGGGTTGCCGTCTCTCCGGCCGTCAACTGTCTCTCCAGCTCGTCACCAAACTATACTTGGTTGTCACCTAGTCTTTCCTAAGTGTCACCGGCCAGAGGCAAGCCAGGATTCTACATTCTCAAATACACTACTGCCGCATGCGCTAGGACGTGTCATCAGTGATGTTATCTGGGGTCGTAAGGTGTTTCGGGTCTGTCAACATCATACACCCTCGCCCAGTAGACCCAGCCGAGGCCAATTAAGACCCCGACTCACGTCCCAGAAGCCGCTACGGATCAGCCTTACTACTCTATCTGCAACGTTGCCCGCGGGAGGGGTAAAAGAGAACCCAATCCGCTGCAATAGAGCTAGTGCTACGCCGCAGTATTGGCCCTTCGGTGCATGGAGGATCTAGGCTCTGTGGGTTTCTCCCGGCCGTGCTCCTCCTTCGTCTCACCAGACCCCCCTTATGTCAAAGGCAATCCAGAGGCTGAAGGGATGCCTCAAGGACGCCTCAAGAGGGCCTGTGCGCTGCACGTCATTTACCTGCGTCGAGCACCTCGCTCTAGCCTGGAGGGCCCCAGGCCGCGCCGATCTTGCGCAGATTTTCATGAGGCTAATCCGTAGCGTTTGTGGATTTCTCCCTCACGAGAGAGCCAAGATGGGGTGCTAATCCCATCCCGTACCGGGTTGCCGTCTCTCCGGCCGTCAACTGTCTCTCCAGCTCGTCACCAAACTATACTTGGTTGTCACCTAGTCTTTCCTAAGTGTCACCGGCCAGAGGCAAGCCAGGATTCTACATTCTCAAATACACTACTGCCGCATGCGCTAGGACGTGTCATCAGTGATGTTATCTGGGGTCGTAAGGTGTTTCGGGTCTGTCAACATCATACACCCTCGCCCAGTAGACCCAGCCGAGGCCAATTAAGACCCCGACTCACGTCCCAGAAGCCGCTACGGATCAGCCTTACTACTCTATCTGCAACGTTGCCCGCGGGAGGGGTAAAAGAGAACCCAATCCGCTGCAATAGAGCTAGTGCTACGCCGCAGTATTGGCCCTTCGGTGCATGGAGGATCTAGGCTCTGTGGGTTTCTCCCGGCCGTGCTCCTCCTTCGTCTCACCAGACCCCCCTTATGTCAAAGGCAATCCAGAGGCTGAAGGGATGCCTCAAGGACGCCTCAAGAGGGCCTGTGCGCTGCACGTCATTTACCTGCGTCGAGCACCTCGCTCTAGCCTGGAGGGCCCCAGGCCGCGCCGATCTTGCGCAGATTTTCATGAGGCTAATCCGTAGCGTTTGTGGATTTCTCCCTCACGAGAGAGCCAAGATGGGGTGCTAATCCCATCCCGTACCGGGTTGCCGTCTCTCCGGCCGTCAACTGTCTCTCCAGCTCGTCACCAAACTATACTTGGTTGTCACCTAGTCTTTCCTAAGTGTCACCGGCCAGAGGCAAGCCAGGATTCTACATTCTCAAATACACTACTGCCGCATGCGCTAGGACGTGTCATCAGTGATGTTATCTGGGGTCGTAAGGTGTTTCGGGTCTGTCAACATCATACACCCTCGCCCAGTAGACCCAGCCGAGGCCAATTAAGACCCCGACTCACGTCCCAGAAGCCGCTACGGATCAGCCTTACTACTCTATCTGCAACGTTGCCCGCGGGAGGGGTAAAAGAGAACCCAATCCGCTGCAATAGAGCTAGTGCTACGCCGCAGTATTGGCCCTTCGGTGCATGGAGGATCTAGGCTCTGTGGGTTTCTCCCGGCCGTGATAATGCCTCATAGATAATGTATATATTTTTCCCCACAAAGATCATTTGGCGGCCCACTTGCAATACCTTCACGGCCTACAGGTTGGGAATGGCTGCCTTAAGTGCCTTAAGTATAAACAGCGGTGCCTCAGGAGGTCCCTGAAGATCATCAAAGACACAAACCACCCCCACAACAGCCTGTTCTGTTACCCTCAGGGAGAAGATACAGGGTCCCAAAAGCACGCACAAATCGCTTGAGGGACAGTTTCTTCCTGCAGGCCACGAGACTCCTTAAAGGAGAACTTACCTCCAAAACACTTTTTTTCAGCTTTTAACCAATATATATGACTTTGGGGGTGATGTGTGAAGAATTCTGGTCAGAATTTCCACATTTGACACCAAACTGTTGCCATTTTACCATTTGTATCATTTTTCAGCAGCATATCTGGCATAAGCGCCCTCTAAGGGTCAAAGACTGCTTTTTTTTGTGCCCTCAAATGAATGGGATATTTGGTACAACCTGACGTCACGGTGGGTTTAGCGCGTGCATCTGGTGCATCTCCAAAGCCTATACAACTAGGCAAGATGGAAAAACCTTACTTAGTATAAGGCTCCAGAGGGCTCTAACTGAAGTAAAAAAAAATCTGTTTGCTCTTAAAATACTGAACCAAACGTCGGCAAAGTTGGCACATGTCTTAATTATAGTTAGTTTCCCGCTGAATGTGTCATTACTTTATTGATATCTTACCTGGATAAGCTCGAATGATGATGTTTATATTATCAGTCCGAGTTGCAAGCACTCTCTCCAGCCCAGGCAGGCGAGAGTCGTACTGTTACATGGACGAGCCCCAAGCTCCGCGGGCGCGCGCAGCAGGCCAGCAGCAGCTGGGCTCTCTGTACTCTGACACGGTAGAGTGAGAGCAGCAGAGAGAGCAGTCTGATATTTCCGCAAACAAATATGGTCGCAGTTTAGCGGACATGTAAAATATAACGCTATACTACGACGTGACAATGTGACAAAGCTTCTCTAAACATATCGGCTAATATAATATCATCACTGTGTACAAGCAACGCCAACTTTTATGGAAATCAAGTCAGCAGAGCAGAGCGACTGGCTCTGTCTCTGTGTGTGTGCTGCTCGGGGGGATTCGCATGGGAACAGTGTGAGGAGGAGAAGAGCTCTGCGCTGCCTCCTGCGTCCTGAGAGGAAAAATCAGAGGTGCCCCAAAACGAAAAGGTGGTAAAAAGCCCCAAAACGCAAATTAAAAACGGATTTCATTGCGCGGTTTATCTCTAGTTAGACGAGGGAATTACGTGGAGAAATCTCGCATTGTGTTACCCCAGAGCGAGAGGTTTGTCCTCACTGTGTGCTGTGTGCTGCGAGCAGCGAGGCTCTTAACGTAAGTTTAGACAAGCCACATGCAAGCCACGCACACACACATGGGACAAAATGGGACAAAAATAATTAAATTTCTAGTTCGCCACTGAATGGCCAAATTGATATAACTATCAACCATTTCAGGATTTTCTGTTTCCATACAGGCCACCAGCGTTGGCTAATTGTTGATATTTATAAAGATATCGCCCCTCTCAAATAAATTATTTTTGAGGCAGTAGGCAAACTGTAATGGCGTCGATTTCCGCAAAAAAATCTTGACTTAACACAGCCAAAGAGTCTAGTATAGACAAGAGTATATGTCATTTCTTGGTTTTTTCCATAGGTATTTTCAAATCACTGTTCTAATACATATCTAGGGGGTAAGTCCTCCTTTAACATACACAAATAGTGTAGTAGCTGTACTGTACCGCACTGTAGATGCTACCATTATGTATGTCTAATGTTTAATTGTATGTTTAATTAGGTATATGCTATTTGCACCTGTACGTCAAATACGTCGAATTCAAAATGTTTAAGTACGTCCAAGTATGCACATGACATGTGCACCTATGTGCAGTGAACATGCCACTGTCTCTGACTTGTCTTATCACTCTACTGCCTTATTGCTTGTTGTGTCTTTTGTTGTTTTTTGCACTCATATGCCCTGTTATATTTGTACTATGTTGTAAACGGAGTTCACAGCACAAGAATTTCACACGTGATACTTGTACTACGGAGTGACAATAAAAATCTTGAATCTTGAATCTTGAATCTTGAGTGTGTGTGTGAGTGTGTGGGTGGGTGTGTGTGTGTGTGTGTGTGTGTGTGTGTGTGTGTGTGTGTGTGTGTGTGTGCACGCGCACACCTGTGTGTCTTTAAAATGTATGTTGATGCAGTCAGAGGATGAAGACACAATGGGAGGGCACAGTGTGTAGACCAACGTGACGTGTGTCATGTTTGCTTGCTCTCTGGGCAAACAGATAGGCTGACATTCTGCTGTCTTCTTTATTCATTCATAAATGTCAGAGTGGATCACTGCTGTGTGCAATGACGAAAGGTTCAGAGAATCTATGTGTTTACAGAAGCAATTTAAACGGGACCAACCCGTGTGGGCTGCTGCAGCCCATTTCCTCCTCTCCACTTCCCACCTCTTTGTCTTCCTATTTCCCCCTCTACGTCCTTTCCATTTCAATCACTGTTTTAGACATACTTCATCAGAGTTGCCTGAGGGCAAAGTAGCAACACGGAACCTTCAGTGAAGCCCTGACGTAGACCCAAACCAAATCAGAGGGCCTTATTTCAACCTGCATCAATCCTACTCCCATGGAGACATGTAGCAGATGATCCTACTCCCATGGAGACATGTAGTAGATCCTACTCCCATGGAGACATGTAGTAGATGAGCCTACTCCCATGGAGACATGTAGTAGATCCTACTCCCATGGAGACATGTCGTAGATGAGCCTACTCCCATGGAGACATGTAGTAGATGAGCCTACTCCCATGGAGACATGTAGTAGATGATCCTACTCCCATGGAGACATGTAGTAGATGAGCCTACTCCCATGGAGACATGTAGTAGATGAGCCTACTCCCATGGAGACATGTAGCAGATGATCCTACTCTCATGGAGACATGTAGTAGATGATCCTACTCTCATGGAGACATGTAGCAGATGATCCTACTCTCATGGAGACATGTAGCAGATGATCCTACTCCCATGGAGACATGTAGCAGATGATCCTACTCCCATGGAGACATGTAGCAGATGATCCTACTCCCATGGAGACATGTAGCAGATGATCCTACTCCCATGGAGACATGTAGTAGATGATCCTACTCCCATGGAGACATGTAGCAGATGATCCTACTCCCATGGAGACATGTAGCAGATGATCCTACTCCCATGGAGACATGTAGCAGATGATCCTACTCCCATGGAGACATGTAGCGGATGAGGTAAAAAGTTCACCTCCTCTCCCCATGCCAAGACGTGTGTGTCGAAGGGATAAAATATGTATTGACCATGTGAAGCTTTCTCGTGCTGCAGCGTGCCAACTGTGGCCGTTGAGATGCTTACAGACTGATTAAGACATTGGCTAGGCTGCTGTTATTAGCACAGGCGTTGAGGGGCAGAATATTACAGATTGATATGTATTAAGACAGAATGTAGATACAGCGTCTATAGACCCTTTTTGCGGGGGCCATTTTGTGTCGAAAAGGCAGGGTAAACACAAGGGCAAGCAAAACACTAATGAGGGTTTCCAACTTCCATGATTTCTCATTCACAAAGTGTAGCCTGAAGAGCGTTTTTGTCACTATAGCCTACGTGTTCTCACAGCCATTCTACTGTGGCTTGCTCATTCCACATTGGTGACATTTTAGTTATGCAAATTAACCCATTGATACCTGATGCAGCATTTGCGTGTATATCCCTCATTTGTGTGTGTATCCCTTTAAGACCGCGAAACCGTGTCACGCGGTTCGCGGTCTTAAAGGGATACACACACAAATGCTGCATCAGGTATCAATGGGTTAAGAGCCTGTCATCGGCCAATTCCCCCTGCTGTCAGTCGTTGCTCCACCCCTTCTGCATGTTGCGTTTTAAAACCCTGTGCTGATATATTTGCTGCTCTGTTTCAGTTCATTGATGACTTCCTTGATGAGACCAGTCTGCTGATCCAGTGGAGAATCATGGACCTCCAAAGCAAAGGCTGTTCACAGGAGGTTCTGTTCCCTCTCTTCTCTGCCTGCATGGGCCTGGCTGAATTCTGTACTATGTACTGTATGTTCTGGCTTCATTACTCATGTCTGCTCATTGCTGCTCAGTCTAACTTACTGACAGTGTAGATCAGGGATGGGCAACTTTGATGATAGAGAGGGCCACACAAAAAATGTCCTCGCTACCAGAGGGCCAGACTGTGACCGTGCACTTTCACCTGTAGCCTACTGTAACACCATCACTGCCAATTATAGCTACTACTTTGATGAAAAGGACTGGTCATCAAAGTTTATTATTACCAACATTTGTATTTTTCATATTCAAATTTAGCTCGGCCTTCAACACGTTCATACCAGCCCTGGCTGCGACAGGAGAAGCTCTCCCAGCTGGACGTGCCCGACTCCATCTGCAGATCAGATGGACCACAGACTTCCTGACTGACAGGAAGTAGCACGCGAGGCTGGGCCAACATACAAATGACTTTCGGGCTATCAGCACTGGTGCCGCCCAGGGCGGTGTCCTCTCTCCATACCTCTTCTCCCTGTACACCAACAGCTGCACCTCCAGTCACCAGTCCGTCAAGCTGCTGAAATTCGCGGATGACACCACCCCCCATAGGCCTCATCTCAGACGACGAGGAGTCTGAATACAAGCAGCAGAAATATAGAAGCAGTCTTAGTAGAGCAGATGTACGGTGGTGGTGGGGGTACGGTGGTGCAGGCTGTCGCCTCACAGCTCGAAGGTCCTGGGTTCGATTCCCACCTGGGCGCTGGAGTTGTGACCCCCCCATATCCTCAGTGCCCACTGCCCAGGTGGGCTATCTCGTCGAAAGGGCCTTTCTGTGTGGAGTTTGCATGTTCTCCCCGTACCCCCCAGGGGGTTCCTCCGTACATAACCCCCCACTAAAAACATGCAGAAGATCGTCATCCGACCAGTGACGACAACATCTGAAGTTGGTCCAATGATGGTCCAATGAAGGTCCCCGGGCGCTGCAAAGAAATAGCGACCACTGCTCCTGGCCTGCCCCCTGGAGGAAAGGACAAGCCTGGATGGGTCAAATGCAGAGGACATACTTCACCGGCCACCATCAGCATGAGTGTGTGTATAGTGGCTGCATGCATGTGTTGTAGTGTGTTGTGTGACAATAAAGACGGGCTGCCGTCTGAAATCGTATGTAGCGGTAGCAGTAGAAGTCTTAGCCTAATAGTTGTGTATGCTGTAGGCTAATCAGAACAGTAGCCTAGCTAGTAGCCTACAAAAACCGCAAAAAATAGAAGTAGATGCAGTAGAGTGAGTAGACCAAGTAGTAAATGTGGCAGGATAGTAGTAATACAAGGGATCAGCCGAGCAGCATTTTGGTAAACAAACCGCGTCACTGGGTGGCAACGGCAATGGAACCCTATGGAGCACAAGTGGCGCGAGGCGTGATTGTCTGACTCTAGCCAGTTGACTCTGTTTACATTTTAAAAACTGCGACAGTTCACACAACTTTAACACAACATACATATATTATACATCAAACTCTTGAGCTACTTCTGCTCTCACTCAGAATGTCAAAATATAAGCGATGTGATGTATATCTTTTGAGATATTAACGTTTGTTTGGCACAACTATTAACTGCCGCGGGGTTCCGCATTTCTGGGTGTCAAGTGACGTCACGCTGATTCGTCCTATAGAGGTGTTGTTACAAATAGTAGTTTTTATTGTTTTCATTTCCCCTTTAATTTGTTCACAATGGGTCAAATAAGGCGCTAGTTTTTTGAATCCATAACACCTCTTAACTGACGGCGTTGTTCATCGGTGCTCGTTAAAATGCTGATAATTTCCATTGACCCGCCTCCATTGATCTCTGTATCTGTTTATACGCACGCACCCAATCAATGGGAACCTGGCTCCAACTGATCCCTATCACTCTCAATTACGCCCATCAGAGGCGGGTCTGCTGATACCCTGCGGCCTTTAAATATGTGGACTCTGCATCATGTTAACTGCTATCGGATGCTCTGGTGGGTGGACAGGCTGAAATCAATATGCTCGGAGATGCCTCTCTATCCCCGGTGCAGCAGCGGCAACACACGTAGCTGAGAGTGGGCAGGTCGCGCTGCTGCCGCAGGCAAAACACGCAGCGGAGTCTGCTGGGAGAGACACGTCTCAACCCCCAAACAACAATATCATTTACTCGTCTCCTCTTCTGTGTGTCTTCTTAATCCTGTACGTGTCGTCGCTTTGGGTACCAAACCGTTTTTTTCTCTGTAACCCAGTGATTTGAGATGCCTGAAGTAATGGAAAATAACCAGGCCTCAATTCCAAAAGAATATGAAGTGATTTCAGGGAATACTACAAATGCTGGCTGTATAATAATTGAAACGTGGGACACTACGTCGTTGCTATTGAAAGACTGAAGGCTTCTGTCAGGTTGATTATCGGAAAAGCCATCCCCTTGATACGGGAAGGGATAGGAGGCTCTCTGACTTCAAAACCACCATCATCAAAGTCAAAATGGCAGGTCCTGAAATAGAGGAGGAGTTGACATCTCAAACACAGCTTTGAGTGCCGACCAACTGTGTCCGTCACAATCACAAAACTATTCAACCCGACACTGCCAGATGGTTCGTTTTCACAGGAACGTGCTCGGCAGACCTTTGAAAGGGGCGGGCACTTTTCCAAAAGCCGTCACGTCGATCATCACGGCCACGCGGGCTCACTTCTCGCTGTCGTCACACCTAAATCCCGCCCCTGCATAGCTGCCTCTGGATGCTGATTGGTGTGTGAACCACTGAGGATTTGGATTCAAACCAATAGATTGGAGCGCGGCAAGATGGATTTGTCATGTGATCGTGATCTCATGATCTCGTCGTGCAAATCCAGCTGCGTCACAAAGTTGATCCAACTTGAAGGTGACTCAACTTATCAAACTCCCCATCTCATCTTGTGTTTAGGTCCCTAGAGAGTGTGAGTGTTTAGGTCCCTAGAGAGTGTGAGTCTTTAGGTCCCTAGAGAGTGTGAGTGTTTAGGTCCCTAGAGAGTGTGAGTGTTTAGGTCCCTAGAGAGTGTGAGTGTTTAGGTCCCTAGAGAGTGTGAGTGTTTAGGTCCCTAGAGAGTGTGAGTCTTTAGGTCCCTAGAGAGTGTGAGTGTTTAGGTCCCTAGAGAGTGTGAGTGTTTAGGTCCCTAGAGAGTGTGAGTGTTTAGGTCCCTAGGGAGTGTGAGTGTTTAGGTCCCTAGAGAGTGTGAGTCTTTAGGTCCCTAGAGAGTGTGAGTGTTTAGGTCCCTAGAGAGTGTGAGTGTTTAGGTCCCTAGAGAGTGTGAGTGTTTAGGTCCCTAGAGAGTGTGAGTGTTTAGGTCCCTAGAGAGTGTGAGTGTTTAGGTCCCTAGAGAGTGTGAGTCTTTAGGTCCCTAGAGAGTGTGAGTGTTTAGGTCCCTAGAGAGGGCGGGTTTGGTCGTTTGTGAGAGCGATGCAGGGAAGGGACCGGGAAAGTTACATGATTGAACTGCTGCATTAGTCCTCCATTTCACTGGAGAGGAAAATGGCCCTCTCTGCTCTGATGGCCTAAGGACTGTGTCATATTTAGTGCCAGTCATCTCCCCACATTCGGCTCCGTCCGTAGAGATGCTGCGTGTAACAGCCAAAACCATAATGGTTATGGTCGGAGTGGGGTTAATAAAGAAAATTGGCAAGAAGGGATGTAACTGGAGTGAATGGAAACCATCCTGCCTGTAGTCTACTACCATGGGATGTAACTGGAGTGAATGGAAACCATCCTGCCTGTAGGCTACTACTACCTGGGATGTAACTGGAGTGAACGGAAACCCTCCTGCCTGTGGGCTACTACTACCTGGTTATGTACTGTTCTCCTGATCCTCTCGAGCTGCTCCATCCAATCGTACTGAAAAATGGAGCCAGCTGCATCTGTCACCTTCTCACTAAAGATCCTTTCACTATTGAGAACCAATGAAGCGTCCTCCACATAATTACATCTTGTAGACATTCATAATAGGGGGGTGGGGGTGTTTGGATGAAGGGTCTCTCTCCTGCCCATTACTCTAAACCTCCAGAATCATCTCCCGCCCCCTTTGGTAGAGGCGTTGTCACGGAAACCACTTTTAAGCATCCAACATGCGTGACAGTTCATTTTCTCTCCTGGATTAGACGTGTTAGCGGTGACATGTTGAACAGAGTGACAGTGAGAGGCCCCGGCAGTAGCTGAGCGTGACAATTGCAATTGGACGGCAACGAAAGCCACAGACGTTTCGGAACTGCGGAGAAACACACAGTGGACAGAATTTGCAACGACTAATGAGATCAGCGCTGCTCTTGAACATGCCGTTTATCATAACATACAAGCACGCGGTTTACAAGTGGGTCGAGGCAATGCTGTAGTGTTGCGTAATAGACGTTTTTTTTTTTTAACTTGACAACATAAACATTCTAAATTGAACTCTCCAGCTCACTTCCTGTTGCAGTGTTTGCTAGTACAATAGGACGTGGCTGACAGGAACTGCTAGGACAGGACTGACAATTCTGTGAAAGCCGTCTATAGTTGGAGTATAGAAACTGTAATAGATACTGTAATACCGTAGCAAGAATGGAGTTGGAGATGCCATATTGAGCCATCATGTTGGCTCTATCGCTGTCATTCTGTCCCCTGTGACTGGCAGCAAGAATGTCACCCATCCACTGCAATCCTCCGTCGCTATCTTCAGCCTGCACACACTTCAATAATAACGTTAACCATCTCATGTCAATCATGTTCAATATTCAATTCCACCCTGCGGTTGGCTTCCAGATTCATAAACGTCCGGGGGACTGAAACATGTTGGCGTGGGTCATATTGAGGCCAAGCATTGTGAATTAAAAGGTTAAAGCCGTACAAAAGGGATTTACAGATATGGTTGTTGGCAGTCATGACTCATTTCCATATTGCATAAAGGGGGGTTATGGTCATGTCTCGTCTCTGCAAAGCAAGATGAAACGTTGGGAGGTACATGAGCGGACGTATATTTTATTCACCGTGCTGTCTCAATGCATATGTGCCTGACTGTAATGGGGGGGGGATTATAGCTGAGGGAGGACGGGGGGCCACCCCCCGTAAAGTATACGGTGAGATTGCCCAGCCGTGACCTGTGTGAGAAATAAATTAAAATGCGCGGAGGGAACATCACATCCTCTTAGCCCGGGGAGAGCTGCGAGACGAGCCGCTCCGTGACACCATTTCTCCGCGGATTGTTAAATGCCACTATTTGATCTTTTCCATTTATGAGTCATATTTTATCCCATGCTGCCCCTGAGCACTAAGATACATACGGCAGGTGAGTCGAACACTGGGAAAAGCAACTGACCTCCGCCATTCTTTTTTCCGGTGAGTCACCCCACCTGCGTCTGTCCACTGATAAGACCAACGACTTCCTGTTTCCCTTCCAATCAGCTCGTTCGACTTCTTTAACAGTGTTTACCTGACTGGGAGGACGAATAGAGCACCGTCCGCGACCTCCCCCCCCCCCCCCCCCCCAGTCCATGATCTGCATTGTAGGTAGGGGATAACAGTGAAACTATGATCAAAACAGTCATTCTGCTACTAAGGCCATGTTCAGACTAGGAGGCCAAATCTGATTTGTGAACTTTAGTGACCTATTAATGACTTTATCCAGATTGGTTTTATGAGTCTGGACGCTCCAAGTCTGATTTGTGTCACTTGTCCCAAACCACATATGGAGGTAGTTTCCAATCTGCTTTTGACTGATGTGACTTCAGTGCGGACGCGCAGATCCACCAAATCTGATTTGAACGTATTGATATTTACAGGACAGCCCTGGGTTGACTAAAACCCTATCAAATGCAACTCATCATCAAATGCTTCTGCGCAGGAAAACCACGTCACCAACGTATGTATTTACTGACGCCCATGTCGTTACCATAGCAACCCATGCAGATAGGCTGTTTAGGTCTGGACACACAGATCCGACTTGAGAATCAGATTTGTGGCAGTGCGGACACACTCCCAAATCAGATTTGGAAAACCAATCAA
>NC_139630.1:26214355-26334355 GCF_964638095.1 Poromitra crassiceps
ATGTGTCCTCTCAATCTGGATACGGCAACTTTATGCGGATTGAGAGGACAACCATTTCTGCAATCTGATGGCAGAAAACGCATGTTAACGCCAGGTGTAAATGGCCTCTATATGTTGCTGGCCTTACTGTATCATTTTACATTCATTAAAATGTTTCTCCAAGTTTCTCCAAGGTTTCTCCTTTCTATTTGTGCCCTCTGTCCCTCACCTGAGCCGCACAGATCCCGCAGTCAGAACAGAGGGAATGAATGAAGGAGCAGTTTGCCTGCTCACAGCCCTTGTGAGGAACCTCTCAGAGAGAAGTGCCTCTTGGTCTGCCTGCTAACAGTTGAAAGCAGGTAAACCCAGTGGAATGTTTCCATGCCAACAGTGCGGCGGCAGCGTAACATTTTCTATTCACTTATTACCGCTGTAATCTGGGGGATGGATGAGAGACCTGTGCAACGTGCAGTTTGGCAGTCAGTCAAACAGCAGCGCTGAGAGTTTAGTCCCCGAGCCGCCAAACAGGCCGTGCGTCTGCTTTGACTGGACTATGCAGTGTTGCTCTCAGGTTCCCTTTGATTGTGAACAAAGAGCGCGTGCACGCACGCACACACACACACACACACACACACACACACACACACACACACACACACACACACACACACACACACACACACACACGCAATAATACAGGAACGCAGAGTGAGTGAAACACACCCAAGATTTCAACACACACACACACACACACACACACACACACATGCACGCACGCACACACACACACACACACACACACACACACACACACACACACACATGCACACACACACACACACACACACACACACACACACACACACACAGGCGCGCACACACACACACACACACACACACACACACACACACACACACAGGCGCGCACACACACACACACACACACACACACACACACACACACACACAATAATACAGGAACGCAGAGTGAGTGAAACACACCCAAGATTTCAACACACACACACATACACACACACATGCACGCACACACACACACGCACACGCACACACACACACACACACACACACACACACACACACACACAGGCGCGCACACACACGCCCACGCTGTCTTTCACCAACGCTGCATCATCATCACCACAGCATCTGTGTGTGTGCAGTGATGACAAAATGCAGTAGACCCTTTTCACGGGGGCCATTTTGTGTCGAAAAGGCAGAATAAACACAGGTGCAAGCAAAAAACGAATGAGGGTTTTTCAAATTCCAATCATGGAAGTTTGAAACCCTCGTTAGTGTTTTGCTTGCACCTGTGTTTACCCTGCCTTTTCGACACAAAATGGCCCCCGTGAGAAGGGTCTATTGCCACCACTCCCCCACGACAGCAACCTCCTTCCACAGAAGTAGCAGGCATTCTCAGATTGCCCCCCCCCCCTACACACACACACACACACACACACACACACACACACACACACACACACACACACACACACACACACACACACACACACACACACACACACACACACACAGCAATATAATATCATTGAGAGGTGTTAAGGAATTACAATTGTAATAAATTGCCATATATCAATATCACCTCTCAGTTCTGACACGGGACAACTGTTGCCAAAAAACTCTTTCTGAGGGAATGGAAGTCCTCCTCGTCACCTTCATTTCAACTGTGGTTGACGGACATGATCTCTGTTATATACGGATGGAGAGACTCAGGTACGTAGCATTACAGCTGGTATCATTACGTTTAATATTGAATGTTGATGTATGCTTTTTCTTTCTTTTCTTTTCCCGTGTCTGAGCCTGTTCGTTTGTTCATGTGTTGTTCTATTTTTTTTTATAAAATATAAAATGATATAATAGCCTATATATATTTTTTTTTATATATATATATTTATATATATATCACCTCTCAGTGATATTATATTGCTTTCTACAGCCGTTAACAGCTGTAGTTAGAATACTTTAGTAGTTATATTTTAACTTCCTGAATATTATTTTTTACCCCTACCTATTGTTGAATACCTGTCATTTTTGAAGACAAGTTTATTGAGGCCAGTGAGGAGGAGTACAGGAGAGTGAGGCTGGTGGGATGGTACGAGAACATCTGCAGCAGTAAGACAAAGGAGCTGGTAGTTGGTTTCCAATGAAGCGGCAGTAAGCGATGACACCTGTCACCATCCAGAGTGAGGAGGTGGAGGAGATGGAGTCCTGCAGGTAGCTAGATAGCTGGGGGGGGGTGTTTCAACAACAAGCTGCTCCAAACAGCACAGATGCTGCTCTCTGTACAAGAGAGGCCATGACAAGCCTGTTCTCAGGGACGTGCACAGACAGACCCCCAGGTGGTGCTCAAGCACCTAGCCCTTTTGGCCTCTGACTGAGGAGTGCCCTTTTTGCAAGACACGTCTGCGGCCGACCTTACAGTCTCTCAGGCTGTAGCGAGCCCATTTCTAAAGCGAGAGTGATGATGCTGTATGAAACTGGAGGACATAAGGCAGAAGTGGCTCCACCTGGTGGTCCGCCAGAGCATTGCTATTTAATTATTGATTGATTGATTGAATGATTGATGGATTGATTGATTTATTCATAAATGTATTCATTGTATATTACATTTTTCCAGTATGTGTGTTGAGCCTGTACTTTAGCAATGAGTTCATGTAAACCTGGTCTTTATTGCCACAGTATTTTCTTTATGTGTAAATTGGAAGGGGGGGGGGGCACTTCAAGTGTAGTCACCCAGGGGCACCACACTGTGTTAATCTGGGCCTGACTCTATAACATTTTTAATAATTAGGAGGGGTGCCCTTTTTTCACTTAAGCACCCCCCCCCCACACACACACACACACAAATGTCTGTGTTCTCCATCTAGACTACACCTCCCAACTCCATGGGTGAGCTGATGCAGCAATATGAGCGCTTCCAGCTTCCGCCTCATCACCCCAAGGTGCAACCTGCAACGCGGAGCACTTTCTGTTGCTCGTCCAAACAGCCCCAGACTCAGCCAACTTGGAGGATGCTGAAGCAGGGCGCCTGCACGGTCTATAAGAACTATCTTTCACTTTTCTGTACGGAATGGATTGTTGAACATATATCTCCTGAGGCCTTACATACAGTTACATATTCAGCTTCCATGTGTGACGACGATGCACCTTACACATTCTCACTGTGTGTGTCTGTTGTGTTTGTGTCTCCATCTGGAGTTTTGGATAGGAGACAGCTGGTATTGGCCATAGTCCAATCTACATGTTTTCCCACATCTGTAATTTGAATTTCGATTATGTTTTTAATGCATTGGGCTGTAATGATATTCAGTGTTTTACCAGCTGCTCTCTGCTTTTAAATGGAACTGTTGAATACATTAATTCAAGGTATGTAGTTTCTTTACAATGCTTATCTACACAGACACTTTCTATACAAAAGCATGGCCTTCTGTATGTGTCAATGTGAATACAAGCACATTTTGTACATCCTGTACATTGTTACATACATACATACATACATACATAGAGCATAGAACTGCATGCATTTTCATACTGCACACATTTCATTCTTTTTAGTATATTCACATATTGTAGGCCTATGTATTTTTCATGTTTTAAATGGAACGGTTGAATAAATAAGGTGTAGTTTTATTTATAATGCTCGTCTCTACACACCTAGACATGTTCTATACAAAAGCATGGCCTTCTGTAGATGTGTTCATGTGAATATAAGCACATTTGGTATGTCCTGTAGCCTAGAGCATAAACACGTTTTCATATTGCACATATTATTTCTATTATGCATTTTTCATGTTTTTCTTTGCCTCGGTTAAGTATTACTGCTGCTATTGTGGACACTCATAATTTACTCTCATCATCATCATCATCATCATCATCATCATCATCATCATCATCATCATCCTACTATTTGCTCATTCAAACAGCCCAGCTTCCCCATGGGATCATTCAAGTTTCATCTGAATCATATTGAGTGCAAAGAGATGTGTTATTTACAATGGAGAGGACTTTGCTTCTCTGTATTCGATGAAACCCCATAATGAACCATCAAAGTGTTAGGTAAGGTGTATAGATCCAGCCTGCGTAGGAATCAAAGAAAAGGGTTTTTAAAAGAAAGCAAGGAAAGAAAAGATCAAAGTAACCGTATTTCAGACAATATTTTCTGTATTATTTCCATCTCTGTGTAGAAGAACCCCCTTCATAAACCTATAGCCTAAAAACTCATATTAGACCTAAAGCTTCCACAACTGCATGAGAGTTGCGTCTGATATGATGGAACCTGAATAATCTGAACGCACAAATAACATTTTGTATTTGTCCGTGCTATGGTGCAGTTGTGGATAGTTTCATTGTCACTCTGTAAATGTCCTTCGAGTTGCAACGTGAAGTATTGCTGCCATCTAGTGCCTCACACTTTACCTTATCATTTAAAGGCAGCAGGCAAAAGAAGGAATGCATCAATATATAGGCTACATCCAGGCCTCTGCACTCTCGCTCTACCAAGGTGCCTGTGAGCTTATTCAGTTTGCAAAGCCAATGTCAAAGTGCTAAGCGATATTATCAACTTGACAGGGGGGGTGGAGAGAGCCTGACGCTGTGCATTATACAGGGTGAAATAAGGGTGATTGAGATATGGTTGAATGGGATGGTAAAACTGGACAGGGTTTATTTTCTTGCCTCAATTCCTCTATTGGCAGAACACATCAGGCAAATGTTAATGAATAGCTTCCATAGCATCCTATAGGGAGGACATGACTACTCAATCATATCACCTTACAGTTTAATTCTCACCTGGGGAATTAAGGTAAAAGATCCCCTGGTTCTGAACAGCATCTGTAGCAGAACAGGTACAACTCAATCTGTTTGCACAGAAGCCTGTAATCCTCCCACATCAAATTGGTGCAGACAGTCAATGTTACTTTCCCTTTTAGCCAGTTCCCAATATTTCAGTCTTAACTAGCATTAGAATAGGATGGGGAGCTAGTCCATTTTATTGAACCAATGCACTTGCTACTTAACATGCAAGAGAACACCCATCACTTCATTTGTGTAGTGTAATTATAGGTGTTCCTTTTAAATGCTTATTTGTGTAATTATGGGTGTATATTGAATGCATCTTATAGTCTTAACTGTTTGCATTTGTATTGTTTTACTGCTGGAACGAAGACCCCCCGCCCAGGGATTATTATAAAGTAGACTACCTACCTACTGTACCTTGTATCACCATTTCAGATTAGCCTATAAACCTACCCGGCAAATAGCCTAAATATAGTACATTTTAACTTTACAATATTTCAATAGAACCTACTGCAGCACTTTGTGCAATTGATTGATTGAGTTCTTTATTGATAATGAATACACAGTATATACAATATACATATATACATACACAGGCCCACCATTATCAAAAGGATAAAAACGCAATAAAGCTAACAGCTTATTTCCATTGCGGTCCTCATGATGACTGTTATAAAATGTGTACTGTTGTGTGTATGTCTGGATGTGTGTAAGTGTATAACAGTGTGAGTGCCACAAGCACTTGTCAGAGTCTGAGGGTAACGCGTGGGTGTGCCTGCCACGCAGGGGGGAGAATGATATGGGAAAGTGGGGCACAGTGAATAACCAATAAAAATAAGCATAAAATAAAATAAAAGACAATTTGTGCTATTAAAAAATAAACCCATCAAGTCCTAATAAATACATACATTAAAATATAATCAAGTAAAATAAATAAAATAAAATAAGATCTAATAAAATACAGGGTCGAGTGAAACACCGGCTCAGTTACTGGCTGGCCGACAACAGGTCGCCCCCCACCTCAAACACCTTGGCTACCATCAAATCCAGCCTACATGTACCTATACTGGACAATATATTATAATATACTATAGCATTACATATCATTACCATACAATATTATATACTATATAATAATATAGATATATAATATATAATATAATAATATAATACCACAATATAACACAACACATTAAATCCAGGTTCTGTTTCTCCTGATCCAGTTCTTGACTTTACCTTTGAAGGAGGGATAGGGGCTGATTGTCTTAATCTCAGCTGGGAGACTGTTCCAGGCTACTGCCGCTGAGTAAAGAAAAGAATTTTGGCCGATACATCTTTTGCATTTTACTGGGACCAAATCTGTGGGGCTCCCTCTAGTGCCGTGCCCATGTACGTCACTGACCTTGGTGAAGTAATTTCTGAGATATTTTGGGACAGCATTGTTGACTATCCTGTGGACCATGCCGAGTTTGATTATATATCTATATATATATAACTATTCACTTACTTGATGTGCAGTTTTACTATCTGCAAGTTACTTTTTGCAACTTATTACACCATTTGCACTGCTGTATCTTACATTATCTATACTTATTTCTATAGTACTTCCTGATACTAGTGTAGAATAATGCACATCATTTTTCTTATTTCTATTCTTATCATTTGTTTATGCATTGTCATTTACATCATTCAGCAGATGCTTTTATCCAAAGCGACTGACCACATTTTGTCAAGAGAAATCAACTATGCAACAGTCTATGGCAGCAGACTTTCTGAAGGAATAGTCTATGGCAGCAGACTTTCTGAAGGAATAGACTATCACTTGTAGAAAGTAGTTTGAAAATGTATAGCTATAACATTCAACGTGTATCTGACTGTTGCCAGGTCTGATGGTTGCAGTCTCTGAGCTGCCAGCTTGATCAGAATCAGAAGTAGGCTACTTTATTGATCTGAGGGGAAATCAGGTAATGCTGTATAGTTCCTCACATTCAAGTAGGGAAAGAAATATTTCTGCAGATAAATAAAATAGCCTACTGCTGATATCAAGCTGGCACCTCTGAGACAATCATCAGAGCTGGCAATAGTCAGATATACTTTGAATGGTAAATGTGATCATCTTCCATATGAGCATCTTTAAGGTGCAAGAGATGTACATCATAAGCAAAGCACCTAACATTTCAAACCAATTGATAAAAATTCTCCATATATCCCTTATATCCCCAGGGATATACTGTAAGTGTGTTCATTGATCATTCATGTACACCCTGAATAGCACTATTTTCATAAATACACTTTCCGGAAAACATTTTAAGTTTCATAATTTGACAGAAAGCAATCTATCTCTGATCGTAATTCATCTTCCCTGAGCAGTATATTGATCCTAACAGTTCATTTCAATCTGACCAAGGCTTCTAGCCTGGATTCTAAGCATCTTCAATAATCGTCAGTCGCGCAGACCATTACCTGCTATGAATAGTTACAAGATGAGCCAAACATCCTTATTGATGCAAGAATAAGCACAGAAGAGGATTGTATTGGTCAAAAGAACATTTATTTGCAGCTGAATTACTCCATCTTGGCTCCCCTAACAGAACACCCAGGTGAGGAAACTTCAGTGCGGACACGCCACTCTGCTGTCAGGTGACTCCGCTAACAGAGATCACCCAGGCGAGGAAACTTCAGTGCAGAACATTTAGTCCAGCTGTATGGAAAAAATATGGATGGAAGAAAATGGCATTTATTGCAAAGTTAAGACATCCAAGCTGCAGCATTATTCAAAATATTCCAAAACACTCGTGAACTTTATAAGCATGTATGCCTGTCATGCAGAGTTTTGCACCCCTGCCGAGAATTGCACCCCCACCATATTTTGGGGCCGTTTTAACTTAAAGGAGAATTTCGTTTTTTTTTAACCTGGATCCATCTCCTGGCATTAATTATGCTTTGGCCACTCACCAGGCGATCTCCGCGGCGTAACCTATGTGGGATTCGAAATAACGAAGGTTATGCCAAACCCCACATAGGTTGCGCTAAAACCACCACCACAAAGCGTCCTCCTGTACTTGGTCAGTCGGCAGGAAAGTATCGCGGGACTTCACGAGACTTGGTGACCGAGATCACGTTTGAGGTAATTTGATCCCTGTGGGACTCCAGGAAACAGCCTTTGGGGAAATATCACTGTGGTGCTTCTTGAGGGATCAGATTCTGACGATATTTGGCGAAAAGGGGAATAAAAATAGCTATTTAGATGCAGGAAAGACAGGCTCACACTTGGCCCCAAGTCAGCTCCATTTTACAACTGACTTGGACGCTATTGATGTCAAAACAACGCTAGGATGGCCAGAAACGCCGCGGAGATCGCCTGGTGAGTGGCCAAATCATAATTAATGCCAGGAGATGGATCCAGGTTAAAAAAAAACGAAATTCTCCTTTAAAAACAGGGATGTCAAATCTCGGCAGGTACAAACCGACGAGATTTGCATCCCCCTCCATAAAGCCAGGAAAGATCCCCTCGCTTGGAGATCACATCTACCCAGACGATTATATCATTTTTAAACAGTTAAGTTTCCGTATAAATCATTACAATATGCTCCAGGAAGGTGGGGATGCAATTCTCGGCGGGGGTGCAAAACTCGGCATGACACTGCCAACTGCCATTATGTTCAGGTCAAGTCAAGATAACATAGCACGTCATCAGTTGCCGTCAGACTTTACTTGCATCCTAGGCCATAATACTAGTACATCAAAGACAGCAGGGATAAGTTATAGCCTACACCTAACAGCATTGAACAAAATTGAAAAATAAGTTAACGTTACTTGCCTTCACGAAGCCGATGTCCTTAGCGTACTGCCTGAAGCACTGGCGGCACATGTTGAGTCCGTATTTACGGATCAGACCGTGTCTGTTCGAGCATACCCGGCTGGAAAACACAAAGGATTGTTAATTAGCTTATGATCGAAGAGCGAGACGTGCCTGCAGCCTTCATTCATCCACATTGATGTCAGGTGAGGCACTTGTACACACAGATAAAACACTGCTTCAATTTACATTGTTATTTGCATCCGGGCTAAAAGAAACATGAGCTAATAAGCTAACGTTACCAAGTATGAGACTTAAACCGAAAGAACGTGTGCAGATACACTGCTGGAAACATAAAGAACCGTGTTGACACAGTTATCGTATCGACAACATTGAGGACAGTGAGGTTCTGACCGAGTCGAGTGAGCTAGCGTTAGCGCTCATTAGCCAGGCGCAGCATCCGCCGCCATGTTAGCTCGAGCTCAGCCTCCATGTGGTGAACTTTTGGACGTAAATGTCGGAGTATGGAGAGCCGCAGAGAGCTCTAAACCGACCCGAATCACAACCTCAATAAATACTCGACCCAACGCGAGCAGGACTGACCAGGATCGGGATCCCTGTCCGAATTTTCTCGGGTGACTCCAATAGAGCTGCTGATGGCCCATCTTGTCTCTTTCGCTCGAGTCTCGGAAAGGAAGGAAAACCGGACGCGCATGCGCAAATAAAACTCACGTGTCATTTGACTCCTTTCTTTCCGGCTGTGGCACCCTGCGTGGCGCCCTCTGGTGGCCGGCGTTGTTCTAATATTAAGCGTGTAACGTTAACATCCACCTCCAGGTGGCAACAGCCACAACAACAATAATCTCAGTGCATGATGTGCGTCCACATTCTGGGCTGGTAATCGGCTACATCTTTGTGACATCATTTTGTAGCAGACATCAAAGCAATTAGTATCAATATCCTATATCAATCCTGCTAAATGCCCAACATGCTTCTCTGTCAATAGCCTACCTGCAACTCCATGTGCAATACTAAAGCTCTCTGCTGCTACTATTGGGCACCTTTCCACTGTACATATTGTGTTACTCTGTTATCTCATTACTGCTGCTATATCATGCAACTTATCACTGTACATATTTTATTACTCTGACTGTCACTTATCTGCAAACCTGTCAACACAAAGCTCACTTACTGCTGCTCTGATGCACCCTCCCTGACCCTGTACATAATCTGTAAACAGCAAACTTAAACAAACCTCACCTAGCTGGCAAGTCTGTTTATACTCTGTTCATATTGTTTATACCTGTTAATACTATCTATATCTCTTAATATCTGTATCCTTTTATAATATTTTACAAGTTTGGTATGTTTCCACTCACACAATATTTTTTACAAGTCTGTTTATACTCTCTTAATACTGTTTATATCTGTTAATACTATCTATATCTGTTACAATCTGAATCCCTTTAGAATATTTTATAATCTCTTTAGACCCTTTATATTTTATTTGTTGATGTCTTGTATTATATTTGTTATTATCAATGTTAATGAGCACCAACCACACCAAGACAAATTCCTAATATGTGAAAAGATACCTTGGCAAATAAAATAATTCTGATTCTGATATTGTATCTAATGAAGATAGGGCCTTGTGCTTTTCTGTTAATAATTTTCTAAAATATTACAAAACTAAAATATAATCAATCCACACCAACATGAATGAATGAATTTATTTGACAAATTAACAATACACCAACAGAGTATAAAATAATTCATCCGGATATCACAATAAAGTCATTAAACTTATTTCCATTGTGGTCCTGAGATCTTGGCTGGGAGGCAAACAGAAAAGGGAAGGACACCACAATACACAACAATACAATACCATACTCCACATGAGAAAAATCAGTAGGCCTATAGAACAACCCAGAATAAAAGAGATACAAACCAACACAAGTTAAAAACCAGTCAAAGAAAGTTTCTGCGCTATATTACTGTAGTTTACGCAGCATGATTTTTTTGAAGGTTTTCAAAACTATTCAGAGAATTAGCAGATTTAATTTCGTTAGGGATTTTGTTCCACTCCTCCGCACAGGTGCAGAGGAATGTAGTTCTCCCAACTTTGCTTTTTAGGTTCGGTTGTTTCAGGTTCGCTACACTAGCCCTCGTGTTCAGGCAATGAGTGTCACAAACAAACTGAAAATACTTGGTAAAATAATTTGGACAAAGGTTATGTAAAATCTTATAGACCATGATAAGATTTAACTGTTGAACCCTACCTTCAACAGGGAGCCAATTCAACTCTTTAAAATGGTTTGGGCTAATGTGCGCTTTTGGACCGAGGTTAAGGATGACCCTCATTAGTTCTGAGCTGTTTGAAGCCTGTCTTTTGATCATTTATTTATACCACGTTCCAGGATATACAGGTGTAGTCATAGTGACATTGAATTAAAGACGTAGCTAAAGTCCTCATGGTCTTCTTATCAAGGAACTTGGATATTCTTGCCAAATGCTTTGTCTTTGAATGGACCTTCCCAATGACAGAGAAGGCCATAGATTCACTGGTCATATACACTGATCCAATTGACTTCCCAGATACGTTAGACAACACTCTCCCTGTAACTTAATACCCTTACATTCAACAGAAAAACTGGGTTGGTCCCTTAACTTATTATGCTTTGTTCCAAAAACAATTTTCCTAAGTGCAAGGATAACTTATTGTTGCATAACCACAACATAATTTACACGATTTTGCTGGGTTTCCAAAAGTAGCCAGGACTCAAAGAAACTATACCCAAATGCTGAGCACAGGGTTTTGCAGACACTGCCAGCCAGTGCCCTTGTTTTTTCCCCACTGAGTTTAATTGAGGCCATCATTTCTGTGGATTCATCATGAATGCTGGTAATTAAAGACGACAAACATTTTTCAGGACTGAATATTCTGAATAATAAAGCATGTAGTCTACAGTAAAAGCATCTACCACCAACACCACCACCACCACCACCAACAACAACAACAACAACAACAACAACAACAACAACAACAACAACAACAACAACAACAACAATCTCTCTCTTGTAATGAACTTCTGAAATGATGAAAGTAGCAACAAGTATTGAAAGTATGATATAAAGCTGTAATTGTTGGACATGGTTGAACTGTGTGCAACTGTGCATCACTTCATCAGCAGGGCAGGCACTGTAGGATCGTTCAGGCGTCTTGAGCGCCCCCCACTGGACTAGTGCATTGTGGGACGGGGCAGGCAGCCAGCCAGTGGTTCTGTATTTGGAATTTTTCGAGCTAGCTGGGTAGTTGCCTTTTAATGCAGACGCATTCGGGAGCCGGATGGGAGGAATGGAGGAGAATGAGAATCTCATGCCACCGTACTGATGTTTCTTGTTGAACGGACTGCGCCGCTCCTCCAGTTTTAGGTAACTAGCATCCTCATTCGTTGGTTCATAATAATGGACGCTGTTGTTGACGGGGTTCATTTGGACGGGCTTGCTAGTTGCTAGCCGAGCGTTGCTGTTAGCATGTTAGAATACCGCTGCCTGGCATTAATCGGATACCGTTGCTGTTGTTTTCGGTTGCTACGGGTAGCTAAATTTCGCGTTGAGTTTGGCGAACAAACGTGTCATGTCGAAATGGATGGAAAGCATCGTTGGCAGGTTAAGCGGAGTCGCGTGGAAAAGAATACAGAGACAAGACGATTTAGTTGTAGGCTGTGGTGGCAAGGCTCAATATGAGCTTCAAGTGTGTGTAAAACGACGCACTAATCAGTAACATGGCAACACGTTAGGGACATGAATAATGCAAGCGTATTGAACAAATCCACATGAGTTTTGCTAACTAACCATAGCCTGGCATCGCCAGACCAATTCACAGTGCAGTGCCATTGCAATTGAAACACGAGCAGTAGATTCGTCAGGTTCCCAGGCTAAACTAATCAGCCATAAGAAAAAATAAGTCAAACAGTATCATGTTACATAAAGTATGCTATTGTACAAGTGCTATCGGCTCACAGTTTGATGCAAATCGCCATAGTAACGAGTGCACAGTGCACACAGTTTTATGACGAGAGACTCCATTATTAGTAGGCAGTGGTGGTGCAACACTGTCACCATTAAGTTGCACAGGGCCTGATAGTGGCTAATATATTACCCACCTTAGACCTAGCATCAAAGCTCTATCTATCCAGCCATTTTGTTCATTTCTGGATTCACGAATTGATTGTGACAGTGCCTCTCGGCAGTGGGAGGAGAGAGGAAGGGGTCAAATATGAAGCGAGAGAATCCACTGCTAATACAACTGAAGATGGAGATTGGTGGTGCAGAGAGACAAGAGTAGAAATGGGTAATACTAATCAGCAGTGTTGACTGAAGTATGTAGTTGCTCTTTAGTGTAGAGATCAGCATCCCAGTTTGTTATGACTATTTTTAAGTGTGTTGCTGTTGCCGTGACATTACCTAACCTTGTTTCTTTATCTTTCATTCAGTGGGTTGATGCACACTGCTACCCTGCTGCCTCCCAGCAACCGGCCTGCCTTATGGAATATCCATCCACCGCCACTGACATTCCAGAGGGATCCATGTTTACATTCCAACAGATCACGTTGCCGAAAATTAGCGTCTCAAGAGCTCTTTTTTAATCGGGCCCGCCCTCTGCGCCGAACACGCCATCTGGATTGCAAACCCTGTGCTTTCCATTTACTGTACAATCAACTTTTCTCCTTTCGCAAAGAGGCCGAGTCCCTATCATGAGATTCCGAATCTACAAGAGGAAGGTGGTGATACTGACTCTGGTGGTTGTCGTCTGTGGCCTTGCTTTCTGGACCAGCGGGAGGCAGAAGAAGAGCGGCGGTGGGCCTTTCCCCAAGGAGGCGGAGCCTGCGAGGAGAAGCAGCAGCATTAGTAGCAGCAGCAGCAGCAGTAGCAGCAACAACAACAACCAGGTGCAAGCCACACCCGCTGTCAGCCGGGCACCCGCGCCCCCACCTGTCGTACAAGCCAATGAGACTCACCCGGAGAAAGAGAAAGAGAAGGACAAAGAGAAGGTAGCCAAGCCAGAGGTAGACAACACCACCTTAGTCTACCGCGGCATCGTCTTCCAGCTCAACTTCGACCAGACGATAAGAAACGAGGAGAAGTTTAAGCGGCAGAAGGACGATCTGGTTGTGGTGGTTCAGGTCCATAACCGGCCAGACTACCTTAAGCTGTTGGTGGACAGTTTGCGGAAGGCCAGAGGTGTGGAGAGCATACTGCTGATATTCAGCCATGACTTCTGGTCTCCCGAGATAAATCAGGTGGTGGCCTCGGTCGACTTCTGTCAAGTCCTCCAGATCTTCTTCCCATTCAGCATCCAGCTGTACCCCCAGGAGTTCCCCGGAAACGACCCCAAGGACTGCCCCAGAGACATCCCCAAGAACGACGCCTTAAAGCTGGGCTGCATCAACGCCGAGTACCCCGACTCGTTCGGTCACTACCGCGAGGCCAAGTTCTCCCAGACCAAGCACCACTGGTGGTGGAAGCTGCACTTTGTATGGGACCGAGTCCGGGGTCTGAAGGACCACAAGGGTCTGGTCCTGCTGATCGAGGAGGACCACTTCGTGTCCCCGGACTTCCTCCATCTCTTAAAGCTGATGACGGCTCTCAAACGGGAGCAGTGCAATGACTGCGACATCCTGTCGCTGGGGAGCTACAGCCACATCGGCTACTCCAGCAAAGCAAACAAGGTGGAGGTCAAGGCGTGGAAGTCCACCGAGCACAACATGGGGATGGCTCTGAGCAGGGAGACGTACCAGAAGCTCATCAAATGCACCGACACCTTCTGCACTTACGACGACTACAACTGGGACTGGTCCTTGCAGTACCTGACCGTGACCTGCCTGCCCTCCTATTGGAAGGTGATGGTCAGCGAGGCGCCACGCGTCTTCCACGCCGGCGACTGCGGCATGCACCACAAGAAGACCGCCTGCATGCCGATCGGCCAGAAAACCAAGATCGAGAACATCCTGCAGAGCAGCGGGAACCAGCTGTTCCCCAAGAACCTCCTGATAACAAAGAGACTGCCGGCCAATGGGGCGGGAGGCGTGGCACCACATGTCAAAAACGGGGGCTGGGGCGATATCAGGGACCATGAACTCTGCAAGAGTTACCTACGATTACAGTGACCTTATTGCTATACTATTATATATTACTATCTCTTTTGCATCCTCTTTAAAGAAAAGAAAGCCTTTTAAAAAGTAAATCTTTATGGACTATTCTTCATATTGCCTGTTTTCTTGGACTGTTCCAAATAAAAAAAAGAATGTTGAGTTTGGGGCCTCTTTAAAACTAGTATGTCTTTACATTGAATTATTTTTTGCCTGATTCCTGATAGGTTCACAATCCTCTGTAGTTCTGTTTATCCCTAAATCTGCAGATCAATGTTTTCTCTGTGGTGAGTTTTGATGACTAAAATACTTAGGCTGAAAATACAGAAAAGAGCAGCGACTGGGCCAGTGATAAATTTGGTGAATTTGTGGACCTAGCAGCAATCCCTCTGTGCATGCATAATTAATTGCGGCTATTTATATCACATAAATTTGCCGAGATCAAAGGAGATCCTTTGAGACACCTTGTTCTATTTAAATGATCTCCCACTTAGCTGATCTTCAACAGGTTTCTAGAGCACACCCAGGGTGTCGTTACTCCTCGACTGGCAATAGGATGTCACTTAAGATACACTGCTTTAAGAAGACTATGTCATCATTAATAAACATGCCACTGACACTTAGTTGAGCGACACTTGGAGACCAGGTATTTCACTGGGCCATGGTTGAAGACAGCTTTGGTGGTGGGTGTGTGCATTCATTTTATTTAGCAGTCATGGAGCAGCACGGTCCATCATAGCTGGTAGAACTCAGTAATTCAGTTTGTGTAGCTGTGTGCATAGATTTTCATTTCACAGGTGATGTGCAGCATCCCCCTGGCCTGGAGAGATCCCGAGGTGATGCAACTCTCTCATCTCTGTTGTTGCTGTAGAGGGGGTGCATTTACATTTTAAGTGCTTGCTTAGAGTGCGGCTTAGTATTGACAGTTTCCGCTAAGGGCCGAGCTTGGCGGTGGCTCCTCTGAGGCCGCATTGATTACTCCCGCCCGCGCCTCCCCCAGCATTGTTTTACAAGCAATCCTGCACACTGTTCCAAATCTGAAATAACTGCAATGCTATCGCTGACTGGGCTTTCCATACATTTATATATATATATATATTTAAAAAGAAAATCCTCTGGCATACTATGCTGGAGGCCTTTTTGCAGACTTGGATCTTTGGCAGGAAATTCTTAAATATTGCATGATATCCTTACTGAAGTGCTTCATCCAGGTGTACCTACACCAGGACTGAGTGACGGTACACCGATGAGGCCTAATAAGGCTTATCCCTCCTGGGACAAACGTCTCCCGCACAATTATTAGACCACACAAGTTCCATTTGATTTCCTAGTCGTGAACTTTAAATTCCTAATGTAGGATGGTGACTTGTGACTTGTGGGATGCTGTGCTGCCGTGTGACCCGTCAGTAGGTAGCACAGCTGCTCACATGATGGTGAATGCACCTCAAGGGGAAAGGCTGCTCAGAATAGAGGGAAAATAGAGAATAAGAGGAAGTGGCTCGTGATGCTGAAGCCTTTGAAACAGGAATGCACTGTGCTCTCCCGAGTCCTGGAAGGTCTACTCTGCACCGACTTTTTCAGATCTGGGGGATGAGAATGAAAAGGGACGCCCACAGTGTCTTCTTCACTCATGCAGTAAAACCATTTTTTTTTGGAAGCAACATTTTAGACAGGGACCCTTTCAACTCAGTATATCTGAAGCGGATGAGAGAAAATAAAATCCATTATACAAAGAGGCATTTTAAAGAACCGGGGCTGAGATCAGTCAATTCCCTCAAGTCCTTGGCTTGTGAGGTCCCTGAGATGGTCCAAGACCTAATCATTGCTCTTATACTGATTTCAAGAGCGGGCGGTGTGTGGGTGTTCTTTCCTCTTCACACACAGGCTTCTGTAGCCTACACTTGATCACATCCACACACCTACACACTGGATGCTGCCTCAGAGGTTGCACAAAATAGCCTCTTTGCTTGGTCGGGGCATCCGCAGCCAAACTGCATTCTTAAGTGTAACTCAATAGTCTTCCTGCTTAGATTTCTTCCAAGTACTTTCTGTTCTTTACATTCATCCAAAGAGCCCTGGTTTCTCAGTGTCGACACAGATATGCTGTTAGATATTTGTAGAGAGACAGTGGAGTTTCAATGGCACACGGGTCTTTCTGCATTTCATAATTCAGACACCCCAACGACTTCTTGAACATTTACCAACGCATAGCATGTGATCCCATGTGCCAGAATCCAGGGTGAACATACAGAGAAGTTAAAAGAATATGATGTAGCTACTACTGACCCACAAATGATGAGGACACGGTCAGAAATCGACACCGTCAGACAGGCGGCAGCATCCCCCACCAATGTTACAGCGTTGAGTGGGAGTGTGCCGGGTGTGCTGGTATATATATATATATATATATATATATATATATATGACTTCTGCTCAGTCATTCCTACAGTTCCCAAACTGCCTACCCAGCCATTTCTAAACCCACTACTGGTCTCAGCATTTGGCTAAATAAATATCCCTCTGGACTTTGAATTAACAGAATTCTTGCTTCATTATTATAATTTCCATAACCACAAGCTAGACTGTCTCCTTGGCGGAGTCCAGTTAAATTTGACAAGCTCTCACATTAGAGAACATCTCCATTTGAGTTGGTCATATTTGGGTTCATATCTCTTGCAACAGTATTATCTGAGGCAGCTTTTGTATAGCAGCTTCCTTAGCTCTGAGAGGCTATATGAATCATGCATAGCCTTAATGCACACTCCTATAGGTAAACAGAACGCTGGCTCAATACAGAGGCGTGCACACAGGGGGATTGCATCGCTCCAAGGAGATGAGTGCGTAATGCAGGACCTTACCTGACCTTATCTATTGGATTCCTATCAGAAGTGACCTATTTCCCAGAGGGAGCAAGATAAATGCAACCGTTTCCTAATGTTTTGCTCTGAATATCAGTGCTTTTGCTGCTAAATAACTCATTAAAATGGCTGGAAAAGACACATTACATTACTAAACATTGTGTGTTTCGTCAGTGCATTTGGGCCAACATGACAAAATTACAACATGGTACAATTTGGAAATAATGCATTGATGTGATTGGTAGATAATGCATTGATGTGATTTGTAGATAATGCATTGATGTGATTGGTAGATAATGCATTGATGTGATTGGTAGTCAATTAACATGACATTTTACAAGAGAGAAACAAAAACATCATAGCAGATCGAATATGCATTTACCATCTTGTTTGTACAGACACGTGTAAATGTACATTTCATTCCCATGCTATTCATGAACTCCTCTGGGCTTCTTCTTCTTCTATGCAGCCCTGGTGGTTTTGTGTCAGACATCTAGCGAACAGCAATCCTGCAGTGCAGCATTGATTTGTGCAGCTCAGGGGATCAGGCAGGCAGGCAGAGCTCCTCAGAGTGGTGACTGACTGACTCCCTGACAGGACGCTCCAGTCTGCCCGGTCACACTTCCATCAGCCTCCACAGTGATCCACAGGCTTCTAGTGTAATAACATGGTATCCATTTAACATTCCTAAGTGCTTTTCTGTCTGCTCGAGACACTCGTAAATGATGGAGGAGCAGTTTTATTTCCCACGTCTTATTGCATCGCTTTTTTGATGTATGAATTAATAGTTCATAGGCCTTCTCGAGACGTCTTTGTCTTTACAGTCATATGGAATAGTTTCCGAAAGCATCATTTTGATACTCCATTCTTATAATTCTTCGTTCTTTGTGACCATCTTAATACAAAAAAAAAAAAAAAAAAACCCAATAGGCTACAACTATCAAAAAGCTATATTTCTTGTATGCAGGCCGGGTGTTTCATCGGTTAATTCTCACTAAAGAACTCACGGGTGTTACACGACCCAACTCGAGAAAGTAACAAAAGGAGGGAGTCACACACCAAAATAAAAGTTATAACAATAAATGATGAACTAAAAGTAAGGGGAAATAAACTAGACAACACAAAACACATTCAACAAAAAGAACAGACCAAAAAGGTGCACAGGTGAGGAGATAGAGAGAACTGAATGGTCTGCACTAATCAGCCTAACAACCCCCCAACCACCAGACTCCTCCTGCAAGACAGCGCCAGGAGAGTGGGATTCAGACGTCTGTTATGATTGTACCATAATGAATCCACAGGGTCTGTCATATTGTGTGCCCCATCTGTCACTAACTCAGAGTGAAGCAGCCTTTAGTCCCATGATGTCAGCCTTCATTAGAATCAGCCTTCACCTCCTGCCATATCATGTCCTTCCCCTCAGTCAGTGGTATAGCCCATTTTCTGCGTTCTTAGCTCTGAGAGACTATATTAATCACTCTGCACACATTGCTGGGTAAACACAACTCTGGGTCAATACAAAGGCGTGCACACGGGGGGGGGGGGGAAAGATGAGTTATGCAGGAGCTTGCAAAAGCAGTGGGGTGCTCTCTGAATATGTTGGATTCCTATCACTGTGACCCCTAGGGGGGGGGGGGGGGGGGGAGGGGGGGCAGATAAATGCAACTGTTTGCAAGCTTTACTCTGAATAAGCTATTATAGTGTTTTGGTTGCTGCTGCTGCTAAATAACAGATTCAAATGACTGGAGAAGATACACTATTACATTAGTCACAAGAACCTGGCTCAAGGAAGTAACAAAGAAGGGAGTCATACGTAAGCAAAAGGTAAAACAATAATTGGTAACACTTTACAATAACGTACACAAATCCTATAGTAGTTACTGATAAACTAACCATTAACTAATCGCCAGTTAATCATTCGCTAATGAAAAATTTGGCATTAGTTTATCACTAGTTAATCATAGTTAATGAGTAGGTAGTCATTAGTTAATGATTAGTATCTAATTTCCTGAGTAGAGTAGTTAATCAGTACCTAATGATTACTAAATTTCAGCTCGTGAATAGAGTAGTTAATCATTACTTAATGATTCCAAAATGTCAGTGCGTGAATGTATTAGTTAATCATTAGTTAATCATTAGTTAATCTTTTTGTGTACCCTATTGTAAAGTGGTGCATCATACTCAGTAGTTTATGAATACTGAATCATTACCTGTCCATTAGTTACTCTTTTCGCACCCTAATATAAAGTGAAAGTTATCCTTATCAAATAAACACTCCCTCCAGGTGAGATTCGAACTCTGAACCCCAAGATTGTTAAATTGTAAGTCTGGTTCTCTACCATCTGAGCTAACCAGCCTGTTACTTGGTAGAGCCATACTATAGGTCTGTAGAGTCAGAGACTAAGTATTATGTCCTATCCACATACTACTTTCTGTTCAAGTACTTATAGTTTTTAAGATATATTCCACCCAAATACTACCTTCTCTCCAAATACTTATAGTTTTAAAGGTATATTCCATCCAAATACTACTTCATGTCCAAGTACTTAGGTATGTTTCAGCCAAATACTACTTATGTCTAAGTACTTGTAAATACTTGGACAGAAAGTAGTATTTGGGTGGAATATACCTTTAAACTATAATACTTGGTCT
Source organism: Poromitra crassiceps (assembly GCF_964638095.1). Classification (NCBI taxonomy): domain Eukaryota; kingdom Metazoa; phylum Chordata; class Actinopteri; order Beryciformes; family Melamphaidae; genus Poromitra; species Poromitra crassiceps. The sequence goes on from NC_139630.1 coordinate 26,234,629, forward strand.
CAGGCTCTACATTCAATAGTATGGCTCGAACAAGCAACAGGCTGGTTAGCTCAGATGGTAGAGAACCAGACTTACAATTTAACAATCTTGGGGTTCAGGGTTCGAATCTCACCTGGAGGGAGTGTTTATTTGATAAGGATATCTTTCACTTTATATTAGGGTGCGAAAAGAGTAACTAATGGACAGGTAATGATTCAGTATTCATAAACTACTGAGTATGATGCACCACTTTACAATAGGGTACACAAAAAGATTAACTAATGATTAACTAATACATTCACGCACTGACATTTTGGAATCATTAAGTAATGATTAACTACTCTATTCACGAGCTGAAATTTAGTAATCATTAGGTACTGATTAACTACTCTACTGAGGAAATTAGATACTAATCATTAATTAATGACTACCTACTCATTAACTATGATTAACTAGTGATAAACTAATGCCAAATTTTTCATTAGCGAATGATTAACTGGCGATTAGTTAATGGTTAGTTTATCAGTAACTACTATAGGATTTGTGTACGTTATTGTAAAGTGTTACCCAATAATTTATTATATAATATAGGGGGGAAATAACTAGACAACACAAATGACATTGAACAAAAGAAAAGAATACAAAATGTGCATACAAATGTGTTGTTGTTGTTGTTGTTGTTCTTCTTCTTCTATGCAGCCCTGACGGTTTTGTATGAGACATCTAAAATAGCACCAATCCTGAGCGATCCTTGCTCAGTGTTAATACAGCATTGCTTTGTGCAGCCCAGGGGGATCAGGCACAGGCAGGCAGAGCTCCTCAGGGTGGCAGGTTACTGGATTATGAAGGAGCAGTTTTATTTTCCATAATGCATATAGACGGGTTTCACGGTATTGTGGGTGGGGTAGGGAACCGTTTGAAACCTCGCTTATTTGCAGTCAGCTATTGTATTAGCAAACACTGCGACAGGAAGTAGGCAAGGGGCAATTTAGAATGTTTAGGTTGTCAAGTTCAAAGTGTCTTATAGAGAAACCATTTAATGATTTCATCACAAGTGCAGATATAGGGGAGCTCATACAGGAGGCGGACTCAGGACAGGGATCTTGAAGACTTACAGTATGTGGTAGATTCCAGGTTTCTTCTGAAAATGTTGTTTTAATGTTTGTTTTTTGTTCAAAATTGTCTTTACTTTATTAGGTACCACTGGTCGATAGATGTTGAGAGCGAGAGGGAGAGAGAGTGGGGGTTTGTGTGTGTGGGAGGGTTGTATTTGTTTTGTTGTGTTTATTGTACAAAACCTATATTGTAATACTTGCAATAACAGTTGATAATTGTACAGGGAAAAATTTAATAAACATATTATAAAAAAAAAAGTGTCTTATAGAGGAGCACCTGGTGTAACACACCGTTCTCATTGGCTATACTATTTGCTATACCTCATAACCTCCAACACATTAGGCTGCATGCTGGGGAGACCCCCTTGAACCCCCTCAAGGACCCCTGGGGGTCCCCGGAACTACTCTGCTATAGGCTATTTAATCATCTTTAATAGCTCTGCTGCCTCCTACTGATGAAGCAACAAACATGCACCGAGAAACCCAGATGGTAACATCAGTTTATCACCTCAGAAGGTGCTAGAATATGTGTCACTCGCGGTATTTATTATAATATTTCAGGTTTTGTCTGCCTGCTGTGCTCAACCCTCGCTACCAACCTCAGGGCAGTGAAGGTAGCGTTTCAGGTGACCTCTGTGCCAGCTCCTCTTGTGCCCTACAGTCGGTCTTTCTCTGGGTGGGTGTCCTCTCCTCGACCCATCTCTAAAGTAGAAGACGAGAACTGTGCCTGGGACCCGCAGGACACACGTTTGACAGAGATGTGGAGCTGTTGATTTATTACAAAGATGCTCACCAGCCCACTGCAGTGGTGGAGGCAGGACAGGCTGAGCCTGTACTGTACCACTGGAGCAGTTGGGGTTAAGGGCCTTGCTCAAGGGCAACTGATGGTGGTGGTAATGAGCGAGGGCCAATGAGGGCCAACTATGATGTCACGATGCTCCTGGAAAGACCCGGAGCACAACTATGATGTCACGATGCTCCTGGAAAGACCCGGAGCACAACCATGATGTCACGATGCTCCTGGAAAGACCCGGAGCACAACTAATGTGTGTGAGAATACACACAAAAAAAGCCAATCCTCTTGTGATATATGAATATGGTAATGTCTTTGTAAGCTCTTTATTCGACTGGAATAGTTTCCAAAAGCAGCAATTGTTTTAATCCTCCAATCATATAATCCTTCATTGTAACAATCTCAATACAAAAATTAATTACAGCTGATCAAAAACCCGCATTTCTTGTGGGTTGTTCTATCCGTTTAATTCATTCTCACTGCTAGGATTCAGAAGTCTGTTATGATTGTTCCATAATGAATCCACGGGATCTGTCATATTGTGGGCCCCATCTGTCAGTGAGAGTGAATCAGCTGTTAGTTTGATGTCAGGCGGCTGTGTCAGCCTTCATTAGAATCAGCCTTCACCGTCTGCCATCATTTCCTTCCCCTCAGTCAGCTGTAGCGGCCTTACCCAGACCTCATCTCAACACTATATTCACATACACAGATGCACACACAGATATTAGAGACCTTTCCACACATGGAACATGAATTCCCTTACTCAGCCCTCTGGCCTTCCTATCCTAGAACCACATAGACACACACACACACACAGCATGCCAGCTCATTCCCTTGATTATTCCTAGCTGCAGGGCCAGACATTTTGACCGTTAACTCCATATTGGGAGCAGAAAATGCCCGTAAACCAAGAAATATTTCAAACAAATGTAATGAAGATTGTAGTGATGATTCAAGCGGGCCTAAAGAGTGAACATATTCATTTCGCGTTGAGGTGCCCCTAAACTTTTATTATTCAAGTTCAACTGTAGTTTCCCACTGCTCCTAGTTCTAGGACGGTTCCTACAGTAGAGGATGGGTCAAATGCAGAGGATGAATTTCCCCATGGGGATAAATAAAGGATAAATCTTTAACTTGACTTTGTTTTGGCAAGCCATCACCCTGCTGCAAGTGTCCTTGAGCAAGAAAACTGCATCCCTACCTGCTCCAGAGCTGCTGCTCTGTAGCCGAGCCTGACCTGATGGAGGAAAGCAAAGGTATTTTTCCCTTACAGGCATCAATAAAGTATCACATTCAATAAGGCTGCAACATTCATGAAGACATGGATCTATGGGAGTATACCAAGCTGCTCAAAATGAAGGTTGCATGATGCAAGTGATGTAAAAAACTCCCCATTCCTATTTTAGGTGTGGACATTGCAACATTGACCGAATTGACTTGAACGCAATTGTATCCTTGTATACTCTATTCGACTGTAAGCACATCGGTCTTATATTCCAACATCCAGAGCCATGATGGGCTGCACGCGCTCTCCTCTCCTCTGAGCAAGACCAGTCCAGGAGTGCAGACCATGGACAGTGATGTGAACAGGAGTGCAGACCATGGACAGTGATGTGAACAGGAGTGCAGACCATGGACAGTGATGTGAACAGGAGTGCAGACCATGGACAGTGATGCGAACACAATTTGGGGGGTGAAATAGCAAAGATACAATATAATGCAGTGTAACGATCATCGTATCATTTGACTTTGCCCTGTGATTTTACACCGATGCATGAAACATCAAACTCAACTGTCAGCGGTGAACAAAATGACTCGAGGTCAAAGACGTCTGGTCTGTCAAAGCTGTTTTAATAGGTGTCACATGAAGGAAAAGGCTCCCACTATTCATCTCCTGTCTTCCTATGCGGGCGCTCGAAAAACACCCTCACCTCAAGCACAATATTATACCATCATCAAGTGCTGACTGTTTATCAGCTGCTTATCGAACACAGTGTCAATTGTCTTGTTCACAAGAGGGGGGGGGGGGGGGGGGGGGGGGGGGCACTCACAGATTGCCACGCCCTGCCCATGTAACATTGTATCAGTCTGGTTCGTTAGTGAGTGAATTCACACAGATGTCGATGGGTGGGAGGAGCGGTGCCAATGGGGGCGGGGCTACGCCAGCGTTAGTCTTTCCTGTGGTTTACCTGAGCTCTGGGTGATGGCTGAATTAAGAAGACCGCTGCGTCTGCGCCTATCTTGCCTATAACGTCGTAAAGGAGTCTGCAGCAGCGGGCTAGCTAGCGTTCAGCACTACCTGTTAGATAAAGAGGATTCATCTCTCCGATACCAAACATTTCATTAATAAAAATACACCTGAATTCTCTTTTATGTACAACAGAAAAGAAACATTTAACCTGCATAAATTCAAGATTAATCTTTAATATTATGTATATATTTTCTGTATTAGAAATATCGCTATTTTCTGAAATGAGGATCTTTAAACTAATGTAATAATCATGATCATTTCACCCATAAATCATTGAAGTACAATATTTACATATAATACAGAGCCCATTTAATCTGAAACAATATTAAAATAAATGTTCAATAGATACAAAGTTATTTTTTTTCTTTTTTTTTAATTCTATTTATATTTCATCAACCTTGTCAGGGAGTCCTTACACACTCCAAAATTGTAAAGCCATTCTCCTCTAACAAACTATTTAAGTGCAAACAATTTTCTTTTTTTTCTTATAAAAAAAAACTAATTTATGATTGCAGCATCCAGCGTTGAGACAAGCCGTTTCCCCTCAAGTGCTTCCAAAGGTGTCTTTGAAACAATTTCACTTAAGATCCACCATCATCATGAATTCAAAATGAATGGGGCGGGAAAAAAACACGACAACAAGAATGAAAGAAAAACAACACAATCTGTGCAAAAATACTCTGATATCTCCGATTAAGATTAAAAGCTTTTGTTGTTGTTGTTGTAGTTGTAAAGGAAGCAAACCGCTCCGGTCTCTCCCGTTGCTGTGAGCACGAGGGCGAGTCCGCGGCTGCACGAGGGACCGTCCAGGAGGCGAAACTGAAAGAGACGCCCGCATGTGCCGTGATGTCTCCTCGTCTCGCTCTCTCTCTAAAAAAAAAAAAAAAGTCATCCTATTCCCTTTATTCTCTGCAAATAGATGGGAATAAACAAGATATAGGAGGTGTAGTAAATATGTCAAAAGGGTTAGGTAGAGGCTGTTACTGCTTACACCTCATCTAGTCGTCCAAGATCTACAGGCACAAAGGATAGGGGTAACTAGAGGTTATTTTCAGACTAGATCAGACCTGATATGGCCCTAGATGGGACACAGTAACGAAACGAGCCAGGCAACCCCTCTCCGAAACCTCCTGGACAATTTCAAGCTTGCCCCTCTGACTTCCGCAGTGTTTTTTTTGCCCCCCCCCCCTCGACGACGGGGGTCTAAGTTCCTACCCTGGCTTGGCCATCGTCAGTTATCTCGAGACGAGTGGTAACACAAAGAAAAAAGAGAGTGTCTGGTTGTTGTAGTGATGAGAATGAAGATGCGGTTTTGCGAGTGACGGTGGGTGGGTGTGAGGAGCAGCGCTGCGGGGCCTTGGCCTTGGCTATCCCCCCCCCCGTCTCGGTCGCGCGGAGCAGCTGTCCTTAGCGGCACCAGCGCCGGGGGCGGGCTATACTACTGTTCCGCTGGGAGAGTTGGCCGTTGGGTTGTTTTGAGATGATTGCAATCCCTGTGGAAAGACAAGACAGGCAGAAAAACGCATTGATAACAAACAAGACAGTGATGGATGTCAGGTTTTTTACACATCGTGAAGATCATCATCGTCTGAGCAAAATGTGGCATTAAACCATCAAAATAATGTGAGCGTGTTGTAATGAATCTTGTATGGAAACGGCGATAAAAACCTTTGGTGGCGTTGGCGCGCACACAGAGAGAATAAGCGTTTCTGAATGCAGTGAGGGGAGAGGCCTGTATTCGAAACCCGTCTGCTTAGTTTGAGAGGTCGTCACATGATGGTGTCCGTGCGAGGCCGGTCACTCACCACTTTCCCAGGCCTAGCCCATGTGCAAACGAAGCCCTCCTGGCAAGCTGTGACCAGACAGTCCTCCAGGAAGATCAACACAGTGAGTCTCTCGTGAGCGATCTTCTTGCACACCAGCGGCTCCAGCAGCGGCACGTCCTCCATGCGCGGGCACAGCGTGGTGCCCAGAGTCTTGGCGGCGTCGGCCTTGGCCGTCCGCGACGAGCTCAGCTGGTTGAGCTTGTCGCTGCTCTTGCTGCTGATGTGCCCCATGCTGTGGTTGCGCTTGTGGTCCTTCTCGTGGCGCTCCTTGCGCGAGTCGTGCAACGACAGCGTCGCAAACTTGCTGACGCCCGTGGCGATGAAGGCGCTGTCTATGATGCTGCTGCCCTTGGCGGCGGTGCTGTTGCTGCTGCCGCCGCCGCCGCTGGTGCCGGTGTGACTGTTGGGGGTGCTGCCCCCCGCTGGGTTGGAGGAGTGTGGCAAGCTGTTGGAACGAGGCAGGGTGTTGGGGAGGGAGTTCGCTGGGTTGCCAGTGGTGCTACCGCTGCTCACGCTGCTGTTGCCATTGGTGTCAGTGGGATTAGCGGTTGGGGCGGTGGTGGTGGTGGTGGTGGTGGTGGTGATCGCGGTAGCAGCCTGCCCCCCGGTGGCAGGAGGGCTCGTGGCACTCATAACGTTAGTGTGAGTCCTGGTGCGGGACAGCGGGAGGTGCGGGAAGAGAATGTCCTCCGTAAGGTCCCACAGACACAGCTGGGTATCCTGGCCTACCGAGCCAAAGCGGTAGGTGACGCTGACGGGCCTACCGTCCGTAGAGTTCCTCTTAGAGAGCCGAGAGTGAGCGCTGTTGGCCCGGTCTCGGCCCGCGCCAAAGTGAATCTGCTCGTGGAAGTCCTCGTCGCTGCCGCTGAACTCGGCGGGGGGGTCCCCGTCCTCCACGCTGGTCGTGCAGTGGTCAAACGCCACCACGCTCACCCACGACTTGTGGCCGTGTCCGCGCGCGATCACCCTGCAGTCCGAGAAGGACCACACCGTCACCAGGTCGTCCTCGCCGCCCGCCACGATGTAGCGTCCGTCGGGGCTCCAGCACACGCACAGCAGGCCGCCGAAGTAGCTCTTCATGGTGCCGTGGAGCTCGGCAGCGTCGAAGCCAAACACGCGCAGGAAGCCGTCCTGGCTGGCGCAGGCCAGGAACTTGCCGTCCGGGGAGAAGGCGAACTCGTGGAGTGCGCCCTCGCCCACCGTCCAGCGGAGTAACGGGTTGCGGGCCGACTTGCTCTTGCAGGTGTGCACGGCGTAGTTCTCGCCCTGCTTCAGGAGCTGGTAGTGAGGCGGCGTGGTGCCGCAGGTGTGCTCCACGTTGTACAGGTACAAGCTGCCGCTGGAGTGAGCGACCAAGAACAGGTTCTCGGAACCGGGAACCCATCGCACGCAGGTCACCCGCGACTTGTCTATCAGTCTCTGGAGGGGAGAGAGAGAAGAGATAGAGAGACTGGTCAGTGTGTGTGTGTGTGGGGGGGGGGGGGTTGCGTTTAAGACAGATGTCTGTCTTAAACGGATACACACACAAATGAGGGATATACACGCAAATGCTGCATCAGGTATCAATGGGTTAATAGAAATAGGTAATTAAAAATTATCAATAATTATCGGTATCGGCTGATATGAAATATTTTATATCAATACTTTTTTTTTTACTATATCGCCCAGCCCTATGTGCTGGTATGATTCAAAATCTAGTCCATTTTAGGAAAAGCAAAGTAGTGTGTTGTGCTATTGGTCAGAGTATTGGATAGTATTCCGTTACATCACCACACGGCCATCTTGGTAGGAAAATAAAAGGTGATTGTAATCAATTAACAGGTGATTACAATCAAGTGACACAAACAGCCAATGAGCTGTGTGTATTGTAGCACCATATTGGTAGGAAAATACTTGTGACATCATGATGGGAATACTATGAATAGCGTGAAAGTGTGCAGAACAAGGCTCCCTAGAACCTCACTGGAGGCTCACTAGAAAGAACCCACCTCTTCATTGAAGAGCTTGCTGGTTTCCTTCTTAATCGGGTCGATGAGCTGCACCTGGCCAGCGGAGAAGCCCACCAGCAGGGAGACGCTCTCCGCTGTGGCTGTGAGGGGGTTGAAGTCATGGCAGGTGGGCTGCGTTCCTTTGTAGATCCTCTTGTCTACGGGCTTACTAAGGTCAGCAGCCTAGAAGAAGACAAGAGAAAAGTCTTGTGAAAATCAAACAAGCTTGCTGCCGCAAAATGGCCAAAAAGGCACTGCTCCGCTTCCTGGTGCCCGATAGTGACGATGACTTCTGAAACACGGGAAGTCATCATTCCAAAGGGAGATGAAGAGCAGCCCCAGAAGGAAATGTAGGTTAACCTGCAGTGCCTATGTCTACCAACAGGTGGTTGAGGGCACACGGACTATGTAGTGAGATAGCACAATAATTAAACCTAATTTGTCAAGCTGTTATAAAAGAAAAGGTGGTTTGTTAAACCTTATCAAAAATCATACAATAAGATGTTAACCGGTTCGCCGTAGCATAACGCACGTTCAGACAGTGAGAGCCTACAGAATGAGTATCATTATGGTAACAACATTAAGTGTTCTGTAAATTTGCACCCAAAACGGACACTATTCATCTCTGGCAAATAGGCTGTTTCAGTTCTGTAACTAAAAAGAAAGACAGTGAATGTAAAAGATAAAATGCCTGTTTCAGCCACAAAATAAAAAGCCTGATCACACTGATGATTACACATTGGGTCTGGACTACTTGCTGTAAGGACAAGTTTTAAGTTTGTAGGTCAATTCACTGGTTGATTGTTGATTGATCAGAATCAGCGAGTGTGGCAAAACAGCACATATAACTAACTAGGCATCTCGTTATGACATCACAGTGAGACAGACAGACAGACAGACAGACAGACAGACAGACAGACAGACAGACAGACACAGCCTAGGCTCCCATTTATATACTGATGATGATGATAGAATGGTTCATCTGGGGACAGTTTTTCCCTCTTCATTCAGATTGAATGATACAGTCATGTGACCTAACAGCAATCCTACATAAGAGAATATGTTCCCCCAAAAAGCTGATAATCTCAATTACAAATGGTTACAAAAAAAGATAATGTAAATCCTTGAGAATGTAACAAATATTTGTTCGTTGTATGACAGAGAGTGCACAATTAAGCTATTAAGCTGGACATTACCACCCACTGTCTGGAGGTTGACGTTCTGATTCTAAGTACCATTGGGGCCTGTGAAACACAACAAATAAGGCCGTTCCCTCTTTAGGGAAATGTGTCAGACTCGGATCACAGGAGGATGACAGAGCATATGATCATGTGGCAATGAATCCTTGTCAAGACCATTTCCCAGATCCGCTCGCTGCCCTGGGCCTCCAGTCCTCCAGTCCTCTGAGCTTTTTCATGTGCTCCCTTCTGCTCTGCGACGTCACAATTACAGACCCACAAATAAAACATTTGAGTCGTCATCCATTGCGGCCAGGAATGTGGTTTGGCTATATCAACCACCAACCTAGTAGGACTCGATTTCCTTCCAAGAGAATACCACTATTCTAAATTCCAATCCTCTGCTTTTCCTGTTTTGGGCTGGTTGAGGGCAGCTCTACAAGGTCAATAACTTCATACATTTTGTGTTATTTACGAGAGAGAACACGGGGGTACCCTGCATAGGAAAAGAGTGGTGAACTCCGGCCAAAACCCTCATACCCAAGCTGTCATTAGAAAGATAAGTCTGCTAATATTGTTGGACTGCACAGTCAGGGGGGGGTAGGTAGCCTTTCCAGGAACAACATCACCAGCATGACTGTCACAACCGCCACTCTTGTTTGCTAATGTAGACAAACGTGGCTTGCTGCAATGACATCATCACTGTGTACAACCCAACCACCGGGTTCACATTGCATCACATCCAAAGGCTGACATAAGAGTGAGCTCAGCATAAAAACGTTACAACAACAAACACGCCTCATCTCCAGTGCGATAGTTATCTGGAGAGACAGTATGTAACACTGTTTTATTTCTGTGATTAAAACAAAAACAGACATTTCTGATGGTCGCTCGCTAGTGAAAACTTTACACTTATATCTACAGTGTGTTAAGAATGGAGATAATAAAAAACAAACAAGTTGATGACCTGAATGTGACAGCAGTTTCCATCTCGAAGTGACACATGCAGACATACATAATAATAAGCTACGGACGCGGGATGTCAACATGTCATTGTCATGTCACAACTCATGACAAGCCATTTCTCACGCGTCCAAGGTTAAAGCGTGTGCTTTCGAAGAGCAATCCATCATTCACACTCCGGGTTAACGTGTCATCACAGCTTAGCTAGACCCTGACTGAACACACTCAAACGGAGGGACTGTTGGAATCCGAAGAGCACGCATCTCAATCGAGGCAAAAACAAACTGTGGCGATGCTAGCTAGGGATGCTAATAACTAAGTTAGCTAGGTCAGCTACATGGCCTTGTCTGGCAATCTGCGCACTTCAGTGACATAACCAAAGAGGCTACAGTGACAGCGGCGACGCAACACGTCTCACGACGCCCGGCTTCTGGACATCACACAGGCTGTGTCGGTGTAGTTGATGCTGTTTACCTTTCTCACGCCTTTGTAGATATAAAAGTACAGCTCCCGGCCCACATTGAAACAGATTCTGTCGCCGTTGCCGGACTGGTCGTTCACGTTGACGAAGGAGACCTTGACGGGATTGGAGCCCTGCGAATTAAAAGGCACCCTGTTCGGGCGGCTGTATTCAGAGTGAGTGAGGAGTTTATAGACGCCTTCTCGTGTAGTGAATTGAGTTTTAATTTCGTTCATCTCCTTCCCTCCTCCCTCCGCCGCCATCTTGGAAATTGGCGTTCATCCTGTCCAAGCCCCGGATGTTACCGACAGCGCATGCGTTCCACCGTTGAAGCCGAGGCGAGAGAAGCCCCTCGGCCCCTCAGCCCAGCAGCCATGCGTTTAGCTCGATACTTCCATGGATGGATGGTACACACCTGACCTGATGTAAGTCAGTTATGAGGGCTTCACTCACTGCCTTAGCACAGAAACCGGCAACAGACACAGTATCTATACATCTGATAGATTCATCCAACCGGGTGAATATAATACAGAGAGAGAGAGAGAGAGAGGGGGGGAGGCTATAATAGTAGGCTATATAATGGATGGCTACACAGTGACATCAGTGATTTGTGATGCAAATTGTGAGATCAGTGAGATCATCAGCGATGTCATAAATCCCACAGTGTGCAGAGCGCGAAAGTGAGGGAAGTTAAATCATCAGTTGTCACGTTTTGTCACTTCCTGGGAAAAAGTTGGGCGACACACAATTGCTCAACGGTGTGATGTCACTCAGGCAGTTGTGATGTCATCAGTGATGTCACTCGAGCAACTGTGATGTAGTATGAGCCGATGGCACACAGTTAATTGCACGATGCTACACAGTTGCACAGGCGCATAGTTGTCAACTGTGATGTCACTTGAGCAGCTGTGATGATTGAAGGGCCGATGGCGCACAATTGCTGAAATGTGATGTCACTCGGGCACTTGTGATGTCATTAGTGATGTTACTCGAGCAATTAAATGTGCAGTTGAGCAATTGTGTGCTGCGCATGCCAATAGAGCAGGCGAGGCTGTGCAGCGGGCGACTTGTGGGCGAGGCCGCGTTGCGGCCGAGCTGTGTATGCGAGCCTGCGGAACGGGCGATTTCCATAACTGCATCCATGATGCATAATCTCCAGTGTCTCCGCCCTAGGAATTGAGCGTGCTACTATCATAAAATCTTTCAATAGTCTTTACAAAAAATAATAATCAAAAAAGGTTTTTTGCCCAATCATCAAATAATTTCATTATAGACGTAGCACAGGTGACCCCAAGCTGGAAAAATGGGTAGGCTAAGGTATTGGTCCCTTTTGCAGTGCCCCTTTTCTCCAGGGCATACTGCATTTTAAGTGCCACCCAGAATATGAATACATAATCAATGTTCATAAAGCAGATAGTCTTACACCAACCATCTTACCGGTATTTTCTAGATATGTTCTGAACACAGCCCCGATGAACTGTACTGCAGGCTATCTGCTTTTTGAAAAGGTCATCCCGCAATGATTGCGAAACTTCCACATTTCTAGAATTACAGGGAAGCTTCTAGTAACGTTTGCTGCTATCAAATGGAAACATGGATTACATAACTGATCTGTAGAAAGTGCTGTGCAGCACACTGCCATCCTCTGGTCAGCTGAATCGAAACACCCACACCGACACCAGACCAGAGAATTCTAGCCTTTCTGGTGCTTTCTTTTTTCTTTTTTTTCCAAACAATATATATATATATATATATATATATAATAGAGACAAAAATACGTACAAATACATTGAGATATACATTATCATCTTCACGGCATTAGAGTGGTGAAAATAGAGACCAGTCAGATAGTCATTCAATCAAGTGGGATGGGAGATCCTCCATGTAGTTGAGAAAAGGCTGCCAGATTTGATAGAAAAGATGTATCTTATTCCTTAATGAGTAGGTTATCTTTTCCAGAGGTACAGTATGCAGCCTACTGTGAGTGTGCATCTATTAAGAATTTCAGCAGCTTCCGTTTTTAGTCAGCATATCATCTTGCAATAAACAATTAGCGGCCTACACAAAGAGATTTAATAGAAAATGTATTACTTTGTAAATAAAAATGTGTGAGATAGAAAGCACCAGAAAGCCAATAGACAGCCAAAGTGAACGTCACTTCCTGCTTCAGCACTGTACCAGAGATTTTCTTCCGCAATTTATTTTCCCATAGACATTTCGTAAATTGCTTATAAAAATAGTTTTACTTGGTCAAACCAAACGGTTCAGCTATATTTAGAATCGGGAGAGACCATAGGACATTTCACTCAGACCAAAACTAAAAAAAACAACATTGAAAAAACATTTTCTTTAAACCCGCATTTTTTTTTAACATTTTGGTCTGAGTGAAATGTTTCTAAATATATCTGAACCATTTGGTTTGAACAAGTACAATTATTTTTATAAGCATTTTACGAAATGTCTATGGGAAAATAAACGGCGGATGAAAATCTCTGGTACAGTGTTGAAGCAGGAAGTGACGTTCCACTTTGGCTCTCTATTGGCTTTCTGGTGCTTTTCTATCTCACACATCTTTATTTACAAAGTAATACATTTTCTATGAAATCTCTTTGTGTAGGCCTGCTAATTGTTTATTGCAAGATGATATACTGACTAAAAACGGAACCTGGTGAAATTCTTAATAGATGCACACTCACAGTAGGCCTAATCAAAAGGCAAATGTGTCCAGTGAAAGCGGTGTGTGGCGCTGATGGTCTTGCTCAACTGCTTTCAAACGTGTGAAACTTCTGATGTTCTCCCCCCCAATCCTGCAGGCCAAAAAAAGACAAGGGCCTGCTATCTCCTGGAAGCCTCATGGTCTGCGTCTGTCTCGAGGGCTGCCATGACAGCAGGTGATACTACATGCAGCGCACAGCTGTGACGCTGACAGAGGGGGTATGGATGGGCCTATAGCGCAGGCCTGCTGCTGCAAGCTATCAGGAAAGCCCTCGGCCCTGAGTGACAGACACCCCTTGTGACTCTGCAGCCCTATAAGGGCACAGCAACTTTAGGGCTCTGGAGTCTCTTGCTGACACCCCCCCTACCCTCCCAGCCGTTCTTTACCCCCCCTTTACACCAACACTGTAGTGAAGAAATCTTCTGGAAGCTTCTGAATGGGAGCTTCTGGAAACCACCCCTTGAGTATAAAAAGACACATAGCATGCCGCCTGGTCAGCATAGAGTGAAGTGATAGTCACTTGAACCCACGCAGAGACTTATACTGCCCACAGGAGCAGCGGCGAAACTGATTTGGAGCGAGGCGAGCAGACAAGCTCACGGATTCGTTCAACGTCTGATTTTTCGAGAAATAACTGACGAGAGGGATTTTTTTGATCAAAGGTAAGACCGGGACACCCCACATGAAGAACATTGTGTTTGTTCGAAAGAAGAAGAATACTTTTGAATTGGAGGAACAACTTTCTGGGTGCTAATATGCTGGACAACTGGCATGACAAAAAGCTTATAGGCTAGTAATACAAAAAAAATAAAAAATAAAAGTACACAATTCAGATATCAGCTCTTATTAAATGAACTGTGTCTGAGGCGTGTCTCTGCCATCAATATCTGTGTGAAGGCATAGCATGCAAGTAGCACATGGCAAAGAGGGTGACCCTGGGTGTGAGAGCAATGGCGGATGAACAGGAAAACTGGCCGGCATGGAGATCAGTTCCAGCAGAATCACATCCAGATAGAGAAAATGAGCAAAGAAGATAATTAGGGGCAATATTAGATTGTTTGTTTACAAAGGAATCTGGTGGACTAATTTTCTTGATTTGAGGAAATGTTACTACGATAACGCAGAACCATTTTCTTCCTCAAAAAGTCAATGATGCTGATTATGAACATACTGGTATTGAACATACCCACTCTCATGAAAATAGATTACTACAGCTCTTTAGATATCTTAAACACAAACACCAGATTTACTATTTCCTTCTATCTTTGTCAGCATTGTGACTCCATATTCCTTTCAAAGAGTGATGTTATCTGACACACATAGCAGCTGTTGGCAGTAGGGTGGGAGGGGCATAAGAAGCTGTTGGCAGTAGGGTGGGAGGGGCATAAGAATCGCCACCCTTTTTTTTCCCAGATGGCAACTCTTTGATTGACATGTAACATGTGCAACAGGAGCCTCCCCAGCATTAGCAGTATCAGCTGTCCCCTCCCCAGCTTGCCTCATGTGGCTTTCTTTGCAAAAGAGGAGAAGGAGCTTTTGAATGAATGAATGAATGAATGAATGAATGAAAATGTATTTCAAATGTTAAAAAAAGGAAATATACATGTACACATATAATAAAATAAAATAAGAAATAAAAACAGACAAAAAAACAACAAAATAACTAATCAAATGGTCATGTCCGAAAAGGAGTAGGAGGAAGCAGATGCTTGTCTAGTCCTACCGCTATTCTCTAATATACTCTGTTCCAGAGTTCGTCATAACTAGGCTAAATTTACATAGATAATTATCAACATTATAACAGTTACTCAATCAAAACCGTATTCATTCATGAATGTAAGAAGAAGAAAAAAAAGTGTTTATAGAAAAGCCGACACTATTAAGATGACTTTTGATGAAGAGAGCAGAAATGAATTGTGAAGAACTACTGCACATTACATTAAAATTAAATTAAATGTAAGTTTTGCGAGAGAAAAGCAGCATTTTTCATCTCTCGACAGCTACCTGAAAAAAAGTACATTAATCCAGATTGAAATCGTTTTGCTGTTCAAACCTAATTGCCAATTTACTTCCATCTATTCAGATGCCAGGGAAGGCCGGACACACAATGGAGGAGGAAGTGGAGACCTTTGCCTTTCAGGCTGAGATTGCTCAGCTGATGTCTCTGATCATCAACACCTTCTACTCAAACAAAGAGATCTTCCTTAGGGAGCTCATCTCCAACTCCTCAGATGTAAGTAAAATACTTAGTTTCTTACCCCCCATATACTTTCCCAAATGTAAACAGCCATAGTGTGAAACACACAATACATCACTACAGGAGCTCACAACTTCTGTTCCATTCCTTGCTGGCAGGCTTTGGACAAAATCCGATATGAAAGCTTGACAGACCCCAGCAGACTCGAGTCTTGCAAGGAGCTGAAGATCGAAATCACGCCTAACCTGCTCCATCGCACCATAACCCTGATGGACACGGGTATCGGCATGACCAAGGCTGACCTGATCAACAACCTGGGAACCATCGCCAAGTCCGGCACCAAGGCTTTCATGGAGGCCCTGCAGGCCGGAGCTGACATCTCCATGATCGGTCAGTTTGGTGTGGGTTTCTACTCCGCCTACCTGGTGGCGGAGAGAGTCACAGTCATCACCAAGCACAACGATGACGAGCAGTATATATGGGAGTCTGCAGCTGGAGGGTCCTTCACAGTTAAAGTTGACACAGGTATTTTTTTCTTATTTCCTTCTCTTTCCCCCATTCAAACTATTTCACTTTCTTGATGAACAACATAGTTTGACACACCCTGGCACTGCTCTCACCCTCAATTTCATTTGACTCGTTTTAGGTGAGTCCATCGGCCGCGGCACTAGAGTGATCCTGCATCTCAAGGAGGACCAGTCTGAATATTGTGAGGAGAAGCGCATCAAGGAAGTCGTGAAGAAGCACTCACAGTTCATCGGCTACCCCATTACACTCTATGTAAGTTCTTGTTGTACAGGCCCAATATCTGTCGAAGTGCTACACATCGACTAGCTCAACCTAACGAAGCTTGAAGCCACATCTAAATGATGTTGACATGTAACTAACACAAAATAAAATGCTCTTTTCGTGATGTTCAAGGTGGAGAAGACTAGGGAGAAAGAGGTGAACCTGGAAGACGGAGAGAAGGTAGAAGAGGAAGTGAAGGACGCTGCTGCACCTGATAAGGACCAACCCAAGATTGAGGACGTGGGCTCTGATGAGGATGAGGACTCAAAGGACGGCAAGAACGTGAGGAAGAAGAAGGTCAAGGAAAAGTACATTGATGTTCAGGAGCTGAACAAGACCAAGCCCATCTGGACCCGTAACCCCGACGACATCACCAACGAGGAGTATGGCGAGTTCTACAAGAGCCTCACCAATGACTGGGAAGACCACCTGGCTGTCAAGGTGAGTCTTTTGATGGGAAACAAACTGCAAAGTGCAAACAAGTTACCTAAAGTCGTTTATGGGTTAATTATTTGTCGGCTAACGTGTTCATTGTAAGTTCACGAGTTCATAACTTGTCTCTTGTCTCTGCAGCACTTCTCGGTGGAGGGCCAGCTGGAGTTCCGCGCCTTGCTCTTTGTGCCCAGAAGGGCCTCATTTGACCTCTTTGAAAACAAGAAGAAGAGGAACAACATCAAGCTGTACGTGCGCAGGGTCTTCATCATGGACAACTGCGAGGAGCTGATGCCAGAGTACCTCAGTGAGTGGCCTGTCCCACACATTAAGAAATATTTTTGTATTTGCATTAGTTTCAAATCTCATCAGCTCTCAATTTTGATGTATGGCTGACCAATTTGTCTTTATCCTTCCGTAGACTTCATCAAGGGCGTGGTGGACTCTGAGGATCTGCCCCTGAACATCTCCAGAGAGATGCTGCAGCAGAGCAAGATCCTGAAGGTCATCCGCAAGAACCTGGTCAAGAAGTGCATGGACCTTTTCACTGAGCTGTCAGAGGACAAGGACAACTACAAGAAGTTGTACGAGCAGTTCTCCAAGAACATCAAGGTAAGTCGACCTATGTGAAATTATTTGTTGCTTTGTTGCATTATTTGAATTTATTTGGTTTAACCTTCAGGAATTATACAATATTTCATTTTTCATGTTTTAGCTGGGCATCCATGAAGACTCCGCGAACAGGAAGAGGCTGTCTGAGATGCTGCGTTACTACACTTCAAATTCAGCTGATGAGATGGTTTCCTTGAAGGACTATGTTTCACGCATGAGGGACAACCAGAAACACATCTACTATATCACTGGTTAGTAATTCAACTCCATTTCCAATCCTTTAACTTTGATTCTACTTTTTCTTTAAAAAAAAAAGAAAAAAATACATGTGATTTACGTTTTCGTTTGCTTTCATAGGTGAGACCAAGGACCAGGTGGCTAACTCTGCCTTTGTGGAGCGCCTTCGCAAGGCTGGTCTGGAGGTTATCTACATGATTGAGCCCATTGATGAGTACTGCGTCCAGCAGCTGAAGGAGTATGATGGCAAGAACCTGGTTTCAGTAACCAAGGAGGGTCTGGAGCTGCCTGAGGATGATGACGAGAAGAAGAGGCAGGAGGAGCTCAAAAATAAATTTGAGAACCTTTGCAAGATCATGAAGGACATCCTTGACAAGAAGATTGAAAAGGTAATATTTCTTCTCTTAAAATGTATATTTCTACACCAATGGACTAATATAATGGCCCATATTGTGTTTGATCAGGAGAGTAATCCAGAATTTAATCATCACCAGGTTGCAGTCTCCAACCGCTTGGTGTCTTCCCCCTGTTGCATCGTCACCAGCACCTACGGCTGGACGGCCAACATGGAGAGGATCATGAAGTCTCAAGCGCTCAGGGACAACTCCACCATGGGCTACATGACCGCCAAGAAGCACCTTGAGATTAACCCCCAGCATCCAATTGTGGAGACTTTGAGGGAGAAGGCCGAAGCTGACAAGAACGACAAGGCTGTGAAGGACCTGGTCATCCTTCTGTACGAGACCGCTCTGCTGTCCTCCGGATTCACACTGGAAGACCCTCAGACACATGCCAACCGCATCTACAGAATGATCAAGCTTGGCCTGGGTAAGCAGCTTCTCCTTGATTGTAAAGAGTTGAGGCAATACAGGAACTGGTCTGGTTGTCAAAAATGTCATGCTGATTCAATTTGCTGAATGAATGAATGCTGAAAGGACCTGGTGCTAATGGACGCTTCTTTTAATTCATAGGCGTTGACGATGACGACGTGCCAGTTGAGGACCTCACTCAGCCCAGTGAAGATGACATGCCTGTTTTGGAAGGAGACGATGACACATCAAGAATGGAGGAAGTTGACTAAGATATTTCCAGCGTACACAATTTCTTGCTTTAGCTTTATTTTTTAAGCTATAGTGCTGCTTCCAAATAGACTTTCCAATTTTACCCAACTGTATTTACCGGTGATTGTTAATTCATGATACTACTGTTAGTCCACCATTATACTGTGTACATCATACCAGCTATTTAAAACAACTGGAAACCAAAGTCAACAGGAATTTGACTTGTCTCGCTTTTTGTAATTGTTTGATGTTTTTTATTAAAATAATACAGATTTGTAATAAAAATGTATTTAGAAAATTCCCTCTTGCTGAGTCTGTATCATAGTGCTTTCGTGTTACAGAATTGATTTTCTCTCTTATTTATTTATTTATGTATTTATGTATTTATTTATTTATTTATTTATTTATTTATTTATTTATTTATTTATTTATTTATTTATTTATTTATTTATTTATTTATTTAGTTAGTTAGTTAGTTAGTTAGTTAGTTAGTTATAGTGGAATTTCCAGGTGGAAGTCCTCTGTATTGATTCATCATCTCTAAAACCCGCCTACTCAGCTAAGTTAAATGGAAGAGGGGCGTGTACAAAGAGCATGATTGACGGGCCACTGAGCGTGTCAGTGGCCTCCAGCTTTCGCTAGGAAGATTCCAGATGGTTCTGGAAGCTCAGGGTTTCTCGAACACTCTGAAGGAATATAAAATCCGCTCAGCTTCTCCAAGTCATCCTGCCTGCTGCCTGGTCTGTTAACGCCAGACGAAACAAACAAATTCCCAAGTGGAATTTTCGCTACGTTGAGGAACAAGGTAAACCGACTGAACAATATTTTTCTACAGGGTTTCAGCACGATTGAAATGAAAATGACAATTCACGTTACTGCCTTTGATGCTACATTTTATCACTCACATTTCTAACGCTAATGGGGCTAACTGGCATTAACGCTATCATTAACTTATGATTAGCCGTTTTCATTGGAAGTTGACATGTTCTAACATTTCCATAGAAATCCCAGCGTCCATCAATGATGGTGTCATTTAGGATAACGTTAATATAAGTTAGCTATTGTATGTCTAACTAACGATGTGTCTAACTTTATTGAAAGACCATGACATGATCCACATGTTGATTTTCCTCGTCATAAAACTTTGACCAAGATTATCATGCTGAATGAATTGACAGCTCACAGATCAGCTCTGCTTCTACCCACACTGGAAGACAACCAGGCACACCACACCGCACATGGTGATGATGGTGCATCCAGACACTTATGTCAACCAGGATTATTATAGGCCAGAGAGCGCACAACCTAAAAGTCAGTTTTATTCTTCAAAATATATGATGCAAGACTTGAATGGCTCAATCAAGAACGAGTGACCGTTCTTGTATTGTTAAAACGCTATAGTGGAGACTATTTCGATTCCTAACCATAGCCAATGTATAGAAACTGCAGGAGTGTCCTGGTAGCTTCTAGAATCATGCATTTTCCAGGGGAGCCGGCAGGTGGCGTGTTTTTGGTGCTGCTGAGATGCACTTTAGTGCCATGGGCTCCTCTCATCATGAGCAGTTATTAACCAGTCAAGGCTTTTTCAAGTACTATCAGGTTAGGGTATTGCAATTCTCCACAAATACTACTAATATCAATATTATGTCATTTGTGTCCCGGGCAGAAGGAGTTGATTTTAATCTTATTTGCCAAGGATGGATTATAGAATTGAATCACATCAGAACTGGACAGTCTTTTACACCACCTGCCTTTATAAGCCATATAGGCTCTTTTCACAGCAACGTTTAAAGCAGGCATAACCAATAACATTAACGAGGACCCTGGCACTGTGACACCTAAATGTAACGGAACCATAATTCATGTTATTGGTTACACCTGCTTTACTACCGGCTTTTACCACCTCAAAACGGTTGCTGTGAAATGCGTCCATATGGTTGTGCATATTTACCTGCATCATTGCTGATGCACACCTCATTGCCATCAATTAAATGAATGGATTTCAGTTGGCTTTCAGAATTTCTTCACTACCATCAAATTTGGTGCAATATGAGAGCAGGCTATATATGCATTATGCAATATGACCGTTGTCAAGGTTTCGTGGTAATTTTGGTAAAATCGCATTACGTAAGGTAAGAGTGGCTGTGCCAGTTTCATCATATTCAGTGACTCATGTTGGAATTGAGCTGTAGACCATTGGACGCAAGGGGCTGTTGTTAGAAAGAGGTGTGACGTTACTGCTTCTGATGCTGCAGCGCATGGTTTCATCTTAGTCAAATCAAATGTGATGGCCTGTGTGCATTGCGCTTTAGGCGGATAATATTCAATCTATACTGTATGCCCTCAGCCTCAGCATAACCCAAACAGTGTATTACATGACAATATATGTCATTTGGTATAATGCAAATGACTTAGGAGAAATGTGCATTCACCTCCTCTACTCATCACCTCTGCTCAGATGCCTGAGGCACATGACCATGAGCCCATGGAGGAGGAAGTGGAGACCTTTGCCTTTCAGGCTGAGATTGCTCAGCTGATGTCTCTGATCATCAACACCTTCTACTCAAACAAAGAGATCTTCCTCAGGGAGCTCATCTCCAACTCCTCAGATGTAAGTTGATCATGGTATTTGCCTATTAAGCCTGTGTGCTCACTCTGATATGTTGCTGTTTTCAGTGAATTGTCCAATGGAATGATGTTAATATTGTCTCTACACTACACTTATTATTAATTTTTTTATCATATGCGACAGCTATAATCGCTATACTGCACTGAAAATGAGGAAAGCTATTGTTAATGACTGTATAATCCCAAAAATCCTGAGGTTTAACAGTTCCGGCAGCAAACCTCTTATCAACGTTTAATTCTTTAGGCCCTGGACAAAATCCGCTATGAGAGTCTCACTGAACCCAGCAAGCTGGACTCTGGCAAGGACCTCAAGATTGAAATCACTCCCAACAAAGAGGAACGCACCGTGACCCTGACTGACACGGGTATCGGCATGACCAAGGCTGACCTGATCAACAACCTGGGAACCATCGCCAAGTCCGGCACCAAGGCTTTCATGGAGGCCCTGCAGGCCGGAGCTGACATCTCCATGATCGGTCAGTTTGGTGTGGGTTTCTACTCGGCATTCCTGGTGGCGGAGAGAGTCACAGTCATCACCAAGCACAACGACGACGAGCAGTACATCTGGGCGTCCTCTGCCGGAGGCTCTTTCACTGTTAAAGTGGACAATTGTAAGTGACGCAAAGGCCAAATTGGTGTCGGTTCATAATAATCCTAGTTATAATAACAACAATACACTTTATTTATAAAGCACTTTACATGATGCTCAGACACTTTACAAAAGGTGAAAAATAAATATCTTAAAACAAAACAAGAAAAAAGAGTGAAAGGTAATACAATTACGATGCAAGTGTAAATTACATCAGTACAATCCAAACAGTGATGTGGGTGATCACAGCTGGGGTAGCAGTGGGAGTCAAATGTTGCATGCAGTTTTGTGAAAAGGTGGACTTTGATTTGATATACTTTCAACACTAGGAATAGGTATAGCTAATGTAGTTTTGTTTACAAGGAAATATTATTCCAGGTGTTACCATGATCCTCTTGATATACACTAATCCATGCTTACTTTCCTCCCTCTCATAGCTGAGCCCATTGGTCGGGGCACCAAGGTGATCCTGCACCTCAAAGATGACCAGACAGAATACATTGAGGAGAAAAGGATCAAAGAGATTGTGAAGAAGCACTCACAGTTCATTGGCTACCCCATCACACTCTTTGTAAGCACTCAATCCTATTGGCTTAGTAGAATACCATTCACTTAGAACTTTTGAACCTTCAGGCATGGCATCCATTGTGTGGCAACACCTCCAATAGGATAATTGAGTATTAAACATTCAAATATATACATTTATAATGATGTGGGGAAATGTATCAGATGATGGATATCGATTTGCTCTAATTAAATAATTATTTCTGTTTATTTTAAAAAATTCTCACAAGTCACAGCTGTAATCCATTTGTCGTTTTACTTATTTTATTATAGAACTTGACATTTTTCCATTTAAATCCGTATTTGCATCTTATATGCTGATTTTTACATGCATATTTACATCATTGTATAATTTTTCTACAAAATATGGTGCACAAATAGCATTTGCATTATCACGGCCTACTTTCCCTTTGGAAAGGTCTCTCTTCCACAACACTATAGAACGTGAACTTGGTGGGTGATGGCAGACTGTGTACAGCTAAAAATCTCTGTGCATCATACTGTATAACTGTGTGGCTACTCACCTGAAATACAAAAAAAACATCAGCTATACTGGGCTAATATTTAATTTTTAAACGTATGAAGCTCCAGGCCATATAATAAAAACGTAGTCAGTGAAATGACCATTGACTAATGACTTCTCTCTATTCAGCTAGAGAAAGAGCGTGACAAGGAGGTGAGCGACGACGAGGCTGAGGAAGAGGAGAAGGAGAAGGAGAAGGAGAAAGAGAAGGGAGAGGAAGATGAGGAGAAGGACGAGGACAAGCCCGAGATCGAGGACGTGGGCTCCGACGACGAGCACGACCACGACAAGTCTGCGGACAAGAAGAAGAAGAAGAAGATCAAGGAGAAGTATATTGACCAGGAAGAGCTGAACAAGATCAAGCCCCTGTGGACGCGTAACCCCGACGACATCACCAACGAGGAGTACGGAGAGTTCTACAAGAGTCTCACCAACGACTGGGAGGACCACCTGGCCGTCAAGGTGAGGGAGTGCACTCGTGGATCAGCCAGCGGCGTCTAGGCCACGTTATTGATGTTTGACGCAAAATGAACCGAACAACTAATTAGGAAAAAATGGTCTGATCAACCCGTCTTCCCACAGCACTTCTCGGTGGAGGGCCAGTTGGAGTTCCGAGCCCTGCTGTTCGTGCCTCGTCGCGCTCCTTTCGACCTCTTCGAGAACAAGAAGAAGAAGAACAATATCAAGCTATACGTGCGCAGGGTCTTCATCATGGACAGCTGTGATGAACTCATCCCCGAGTACCTCAGTGAGTCTCAACACAGCTGGAATGGCCGAACAAAGACGCGATCTTGACTCCCGAGTACGGAGACAGAAAGGCGTGGTTTAACTCTTTGCGTCGCTGTAATTTCCACAAGAAGCACCTATTTCAATACATCACAACCTGTCGTTATATTTTGGGAAAATAATGTAATAATACCATTTTAGCGTGGCCGACCAATCTGTCTCTATCCCTCCTCGTCAGACTTCGTCAAGGGCGTGGTGGACTCTGAGGATCTGCCCCTGAACATCTCCAGGGAGACGCTGCAGCAGAGCAAGATCCTGAAGGTCATCCGCAAGAACCTGGTCAAGAAGTGCCTGGAGCTTTTCACCGAGCTGGCCGAGGACAAGGACAACTACAAGAAGTACTATGAGCAGTTCTCCAAGAACATCAAGGTCAGTCGCTGCAACTTGCAACTGTGCCTGCTGCAAGCTGTCCATCATCAGTCATGGCAGCCACCTTGTGTGTTGTATGCAGTGACTGCATTGTGCCATGCGTCTGACACTATGTCATTTGTCATGATTTCACAAGCTGAATGTGATCTAAATTAATTAGGTTAATTTTGTCTTCTTTTTATTAAATTATGTTTTTAGTTTTCTTATTTTCAGGCAAATGAAGAGTATGGTGTTATTTTACCTGCTGACGGTTTCGGCTGTAACTACAGCCTTCTTCAGAGCGGTCATCTGACTTCCTGGTGATGAAATAACACCATACTCTAATTTGTCTGAAAATCAGAAAACTAAAAACATAACTGAATGTGATCTGTTCCATAGTGTGGTAGGGATTACACATTTATTTGAAAGATGCTCATTTGAGCCACTAAATTGAAAAACCGTCAAAGTACAAACCGCCTATTTGTCTTAGAACCTTCTGAATTTGAGCTACTGCTTTCCCCCTCTAACCTTTCATGCAGCAGCCACCTGTCTGATCCTCTCGCCATATTGCCCCTATGATAAGCTGCTTTCGGCTTCATTCAGAGCTCCTTACTGCCATCTCTGTTTTGTCTGAACGGAGGCTGTCCGGGTAGCAGAGTTCAGCACATTATGTTATTTGAACAATACTGCAACATGAGCCTCTGCTGGGGAAGGCCTATTGAATAAATCCAATTTAGAGATAACGACCTCATTGTGATTAAAATGCCAACTGAATTTCTAGCCTACTAGAGAACCGCCTCGTTCCCCACCGCACGTTACCGGCACTTTGAACGAGTCATTAATTAAACATCGTCTGTCCACGTTTTTTTTCCAGCTCGGAATCCACGAGGACTCCCAAAACAGCCTTTACAGGAATGATACAATATTTCATTTTTCATGTTTTAGCTGGGCATCCATGAAGACTCCGCGAACAGGAAGAGGCTGTCTGAGCTGCTGCGCTACTACACCTCAGCCTCTGGAGAGGAGATGGTCTTCCTCAAGGACTATGTCACACGCATGAAGGACTCCCAGAAACACATCTATTACATCACTGGTGAGGATGATGCTCTTTCACTCACCTCAAGTCTGTCCACTGTAAATGCAAATGATAAGATGTACAATTAACTGAATTTATATCAAAGTCAAAGTCAATTTTATTGTCAATCACTACCATATGTACAAGACATACAGAGCATCGAAATTCCGTATCTCACGATCCACGGTGCACTCAATATACAGATAGGAGACAACACATGACATAAAATACGAAGATAAAATACATAAAAAAACATACAATAAAATACTACCGTAGGGGTCATAAATAAGGTCACTGTAATCACTGTAATAAAAGTCAGATAGTGCAAATAGTGATGGCAGAAAAGTGCAATAAAATGAACAAAGCGACATAGTAATTATGCATAAAGTGACTGGTGCTGAGTGTAGATATGGGTTCAAGTCCAGACTAGGGGCAGAGGGAAGAGAGGGGAGAGAGTTTAACAGCCTGACAGCCTGGTGGACAAAGCTGTTAGCCAGTCTGGTGGTGCGGGCCCGGAGGCTCCGATATCTTCTCCCCGACGCAAGCAGGCAGAAAAGTCCATGAGAGGGATGGGTGGGGTCGCACACAATGTTAGTGTGTGCGAATATTCTACTGTATACGGTCACTATTTCATATTTTGTTATATCAAGTAGCAGGATATACCTTCTTTGACAACATTACCACGACTTTATTTCAGGTGAGACCAAAGACCAGGTCGCTAACTCCGCCTTTGTGGAGCGCCTTCGCAAAGCGGGCCTAGAGGTCATCTACATGATTGAGCCCATTGATGAGTACTGTGTGCAGCAGCTGAAAGAGTTTGAGGGAAAGAACCTGGTGTCGGTGACCAAGGAGGGCCTGGAGCTGCCCGAGGACGAGGAGGAGAAGAAGAGGGCGGAGGAAACCAAAACTCAGTTTGAGAACCTGTGCAAGATCATGAAGGATATCCTGGAGAAGAAGGTGGAGAAGGTGAGGAGATTGACCGATAATTCACACAGCATGTGTTGACGTCCTGTTTAAAACAACTCAATTTGATATTGTTTTACGATGCACTGATATCCCAGTATTATGTTGGAAAATGGCATGAACTCTCCTGTCCCTCCACAGGTCACAGTCTCCAACCGCCTGGTCTCTTCCCCTTGCTGTATTGTCACCAGCACCTACGGCTGGACGGCCAACATGGAGAGGATCATGAAGGCCCAGGCCCTGAGGGACAACTCCACCATGGGCTACATGGCCGCCAAGAAGCACCTGGAGATCAACCCCGACCACCCCATTGTAGAGACCTTGAGGCAGAAGGCCGAGGCGGACAAGAACGACAAGTCCGTGAAGGATCTGGTCATCCTTCTGTTCGAGACCGCCCTGCTCTCCTCGGGATTCACCTTGGACGACCCCCAGACCCACTCCAACCGCATCTACAGGATGATCAAGCTGGGACTGGGTGAGTACCTGCACGTTAAGTCGTTATATAGCTTAAATCTTTGATATTACATTTGATCTGTCCTTGCATACGCTGTGTGTTTTAAGCAAACAAGAATATCGCTCTAGGTATAAGTTGAGCCATCTTACAGTATGTTTCTGGTGAGTCATCGATAGATACCGTATTTTCACTGCATAACATACGCTTAGTCATCAACCGATAAAATAACCATTATGCAGCTTCAGTGACTCATAACCCACTTCCCTGGTCCTTCCCCACAGGTATCGACGAGGATGACCTGCCGTCAGAAGAGCCCACGTCAGCCCCCACCGAGGACATGCCCCCTCTGGAAGGGGACGACGACACGACCAGGATGGAGGAGGTGGACTAAAGTTGAGTCCACGTCGTCGATCAGTTTAGCCACTAAACTGATTGGGTTTCATCTGCCTGCTAGTTTGGCAGTAGTGTTATATAATGACAAGAGTTTGATGTTGTTAATGAGCCTGGAGTGACCTTCCCACTCCAACCCCTTTGTGCCCCATCTCACTGAACGCCCCCTTGCATCGACCATTATGCAATTCAGATTCATTCCTTTTTTTTGTGTTAAAGTCATTACTTTTTGTATCTTGAGTTGTATCAATACATGTTTTATATTTATTGACGTTCCGGCATTCTTGTTTGTTCTGACTTTTACTGTAAATATCTTCTAAAAAGATTATTGATACTGTTATTTGAAACGGTTGGACCCAGAAATAAAGTTGACGATGTTAACGAGTCACGTTTTGTTCACCCTTGCTCTGATTTCTCTGAAGTGATTAAGAAAATGTGCGTCTTCCAACTTGGTTTAATAGTCATAATAATGCGGTGCCTCTCACCGATTAAGTATATATTGGCATCAACTTTGGCTTCTAGTCTGGCTAAGCCTAAGGACTTGACTAGTAGTCAGTGTTGGGGGTATTCGCATTACAAAAGTAACATTACATGTAATATATTACTTTTAGCAGTAACAGCAAAAACGTATTACTAATAGGATTTCGGTAATTATATACCAGTTACTTTGTCAAGTAACGCAAGTTACGAATTGAGTTAATTTTTTGGATTATCCAAGCACATCTTTAAATAAAGATACAATCATTTCCTAATACAAATGTGTGTTTTTATGCAAATAACCACTATAGATGACAATAAACAACAACAAAGGAAAAGGATAACATTTAGAATTTTGGACGGTTTACACTGACTTCAAGACGGTTTAAATTATTTTTTGGGATGGTTCCAGGGTGGCGATGTCATTCTGTTACTGCTGTTATTTTGGTGAAAGTAGTGAAATAAGTAACGACTCCAAGTATACTCTACACAGACAGTAATATTGTAAAGTAACATTACTTGCAAATGAAAGTAACCAGTATTATGTAGTATATTACATTTTGAAAGTAACTTGCCCAACACTGGTAGTTGACATGTCCTTGTGACACCTATTTGTCTTCAGTATTGTAGTGTTTTCTTTTCTTATAATAGAAGCTTCCACAGTGGCTTTTCAGCATTTTTCATTTCAGTCTGAGGATGAAATATTACATCTTTGCTACATTTACAGGAACAATTTGCAGGGCCCCAAGGTTTTATTAATTGGAAACCATCATGATATACATATAAACCTGATCGTTGGGATATGTGAGATTTATTCTCCAATAAAACTTGCTTCAATTGGAAGGTTTTAACACCAGGTGGCGTCTGCCAAAAAGTAGCCTAATAAGTGGAATACGGGGTAAACCAGTGGTCGTTATGGTTTTAACTGCTGGTGACGCTAGTTATTGAATGGAACAGACATTAATATGGGATGTCTGGAAAAAGGCAGTCCACCTCAGTTTCATACCTGCTGAACAGGACAGACCATACAAGGGATCAGCCGAGCAGCATTTTGGTAAACAAACCGCGTCACTGGGTGGCAATGGCAATGGACTATGGAGCCCAAGTGGCGCGAGGCGCGCGTGAGTGTCTGCTCTAGTCGTCTGTTTACATTTTAAAAACTGCGACAGTTCACACAACTTTAACACGACATGCATTATACATCAAACTCTTGAGCTACTTCTGCTCTCACTCAGAGTGTCAACATATAAGCGATGGTGATGTATAGTTTTTGAGATATATTAACGTGTGTTGCCACCGTACACAACTCATACTATTAACTGCCGCGAGGTTCCGTATTTCTGGGTGGCAAATGACGTCACGCTGATTCGTCATAGACGGTTAGGGCCTCGGGACAGGCCCTGATTGAACAGTATTTGATCTGTCAGCCGGGGCGGTAATTTGTCTCGCCGGCAGAGAGCTCCCACTCTCTTCCACGGCGCTGTCTGTCAAAAACGAGACGCCGAGAGTCACCTGACCTGACAGCAGCCTATCGCATCAGAGCACAGGCTGCCCGCCACAGTGTGGTGCCCTCCCCTCCCCGAAGAACAGTCGTCCACACCAGGATTTGGTTGTGGAGTATCCAAAGGGGAGCAAGGGCGGCTACGTTTGTGCAATGCCGAATAAAATGAAGAAGGAAAAGGTGAGTTTTAGGGGGGCAGGTTAGGACTATGGTGAATAAAGTTCACCCAGATGCATTTGAATATATTTTTTTGGATAAAGGGAGGCCTTTAGTACAAAACATTTATCAGTGCAAGTTATAGAATAGTGTCCCATCTAGAGAGCGAAGCGACAAGCCAACTAGCAATCACCACCAGCTAGCTAGCGGCTAACGTTAGTCTGCTAACGAGTTAGCATTTGCTACGTTTGGGCTGCCTAATTTAACGCTGCCTAATTTAACGCTACCGTTATCCCGCAAGTAAATGGTTCTCTAAAGTTACAGATGTTTTCTCAGAGGATGTATGTGTCTTTGTGCAAATGTAGGCATTTGCTACAATTCTTTTTAATATAAAAGTGGAAAATATGGTTTGTGTGACTAGCTTAGCTTTGAAGTAGCTAACGTAGCTAGAAGCAGATTTGCCAATGTATTCAATGTGAGTGTGTGGTCAGGGTTGCTGTGTTTGGCTAGGATCTGTGCATGGCTGCCATGGCAGCATAAAGTGACACCGCTTAGCATTATTTTCCAGCCTATTACCCGCTAATGGTACGTTCACTGAAACATTTTAACTGCTTTTCAGGAGTCCCCCAAGTCTGGAAAAGTGGGCAAGAGTGGAGGACAAGAGAATTCAGAGCATGAGGTGGGCTTGAATCACAAGCACTTTGCTTGACACAAGTTCAAATGACACTTTTAAATGGTCACTAGGTATTTTAAAAATGGAATGTGTTTTTATTATTAGTCTCTCTAGTGTGGTGTTGTGCTTTTGTGTTATGTTTGAGCGCAACATGAGACAAAACAGAGTTGAAAACTGGGGAAATAGTCATTGCTCACTGATGCAGTGTGTGGCAAGGAGTAAATTCTCAAAAATCATGAAGATATATGCCAAACAAAGAGAAACCGTACTGGCTAAGAGGATCAGTGGTTGCTAGTTGAATGTATCTGACAGGAATAGTCATACACACAGTAGGTAGTTGAACATCACAAAATGTGGACATCAGAAATGACAACAGAATTCAATCCCTCAGAAAATCATGTGTGTGAGCTTCATAAAACTGGTATTGGAATGGGGCTGATACTGATACTGATACTGCTCTTGTTTTATTTGATGTACTTTTATCTTTTTGTTTTGATTGTTTGTTTATATCCGTCTGTAATTCTGCAACCTCTGTAAATGTTTTTATTGTAAGTAACAGGGATCCCTTGAAAATGAGAGCGTGCTCTCAAGGGTTTTACCCCTGCATAAAAAAAACAAATTAGTGCATTGAAACAGTAAACTTCAATGGAAATGTAGTAATGAACTAGAAATACAAAACACAAATAGAACAAATATATTTAACTTGAGTTAAGAAAAAGGATCAAAATACACAACATGCTGTCTATAACTTTAAACAATACAATAAAATATCGGCCGATACCGACATATTGGTGATAGGCTAATATCGGTCGACTGATATATCGGACGGGTTCTAATTGGAAGGCGCGAAATCAGTATTTATTTTGCCAGGTTGCTTCAGAATACTGTACCAACCAGATCTAAATCTTTAGGCTGCTATTATTATTATTATTGGAGTCAAATTGATGCCAATCTATAGACACGTAGGCCTATCCAGTGAGTTTGGCAACTGATCAAGTTTGTAAATTGAAAGGTTTAAATAATACAGCCTGTGTACTGGGTTGAAACCTATTTAGATAAGATGTAGATAAGCGTGTATTTGATTAATCTTGTTTTATTGGATTGTCCTGGTTTCGTTCTTGTATCAGTACCACATTCAATCAGTTGTGCAGAGCTTAGCGGTTTGGTCGACTCGTCACCTGTTAACCCCCCTGTACTGGGTTTCTTCAGGCTGTGGTCTCTGCCCCCGGCTGACCCTCCTCTCACTCGGTAGTAATCCTTGATGATCTGCTCTCTGTTGTGTGCCGGCACTCAGCAGCCATGCAGCAGATCTGCTAATGCGCCAACCTTGTGTCAAATTGAAATTGCTGGGCAGCAAGCTGTTGCTGTATTACCTTCTCTAAGCACCTCCTTCATTCTCTAAGCCCCTCCTTCACACATTATTCTGGCTACCAGGACTATCAGCTTTTAGATGTCCGACTCAGGAATGAGAGACAACAACAGACATATCTAGCTTTTAAGTCGGTTTGCAGTAAAATGGTACAGAGAATATATTGCTGGGTAATAAACCAAGAATATATTGAAACCGACATTTAGAACCTCTAACCGACTTAATCTTACTCATGTCAATTAATTCTGTTAATGCTTTACCCAATGCGATGCGTTCATCAACTGTGCTGTCCCCATAAATAAAAATGCTATGTCATGTTGAGTCACGTGCCCCCCCCCCCCCCACACACACACACACATTTGGGAAGGCATGGGGAGTGACCATTGATTAGGTTTAGGCATGGGGAGTGATGATCGATTAGGTTTAGGCATGAAGAGTGATCATTGGTTAAGGTTAGGGTGAAATATCAGGCTAAGCCAATCAGAGTAGGGTCGGACTCAGCGTAAATGCAGTGTGTGTGTGGAGGGGGTAGTGCCCCCATTATTTGGACGGCACGGTGGCTCAGTGGTTAACACTGTTGCCTCACAGCAAGAAGGTCCCGGGTTCGAACCCCGGTCCGTCCCAGGTCCTTTCTGTGTGGAGTTTGCATGTTCTCCCCGTGTCCGTGTGGGTTTTCTCCGGGTGCTCCGGTTTCCTCCCACCATCAAAAGAAAGACATGTATGTTAGGGTTAATACTCCTGTCAGTGCACCTGGCCAAAGGTACTGGCAAAAGAACTGGAGTTGGTCCCCGGGGGCTGCACAGTGGCTGCCCACTGCTCCTAGTTCTAGGAAGGTTCCTAGAGGATGGGTCAAATGCAGAGGATGAATTTCCCCAAGGGGATAAATAAAGGATAACTTAACTTATTAGTTCGTGTTCACTCACGGGGGGGGTTGGCTATTTTAGACAAATTTTACGATGGGTCTGGGGAACAAGCAAGACGCGGACATGATGTCATATCGCCCAGCCCTAACATAATGCCATATCTGTGTCAGTCTGTGGATAAGTTGATAGCAGCTGGCTTGCCTGTGGTGGCAGATGCCGCTGTTCATGCCACCTCAGGACAGTTAGTGTCACTGCATCCACTGTGCATTTGTGTGTATGCCATGGCCTTTTCCAACAGGTCCTGGGCCCTGGCTCCTTTGTCCTCCTTTGGGTGCGTTTCTCCTCGCTAACAATTTGTACGCACGTTCAAGTCTTTTTGTCACTGGAAAGTCCTGCCTCAACAGTCCACGTACGTCTGCTTGCCATGTTCTCTTACTGACATGACAAACCTGTGTGTAGATTCATAGCATGCAAACAGAATCTGTTGGGCGATGAGTTTCCTCCATATTGGGTTAATGCACTGGCAAGGACAGGAGATAAGTCCTTATGTTGCATCACATGCATTATGTGTCATCTAGCCCACAACGTGGGCCAGCTCGGCTTGATTTCCCACACTACTCGACAGCTTGCTAATGTCTCCCCACTTCTAAACTGCTGTCTTGTAGTTCTGCAGACAGTGTAGTGCTGCAGACAGCGTAGTGTTTCAGACAGCATAGTGCTGCAGACAGTGTAGTGTTTCAGACAGCATAGTGCTGCAGACAGTGTAGTGTTTCAGACAGCATAGTGCTGCAGACAGCATAGTGCTGCAGACAGTGTAGTGCTGCAGACAGCGTAGTGTTTCAGACAGCATAGTGCTGCAGACAGCGTAGTGTTTCAGACAGCGTAGTGTTTCAGACAGCGTAGTGTTTCAGACAGCGTAGTGTTTCAGACAGCATAGTGCTGCAGACAGTGTAGTGTTTCAGACAGCATAGTGCTGCAGACAGCATAGTGTTTCAGACAGCATAGTGCTGCAGACAGCGTAGTGCCGCAGACAGCGTAGTGTTTCAGACAGCATAGTGCTACAGACAGCGTAGTGTTTCAGACAGCATAGTGCTGCAGACAGCATAGTGCTGCAGACAGCATAGTGCTGCAGACAGCGTAGTGCTGCAGACAGCGTAGTGTTTCAGACAGCATAGTGCTGCAGACAGCGTAGTGTTTCAGACAGCATAGTGCTGCAGACAGCGTAGTGTTTCAGACAACATAGTGCTGCAGACAGCGTAGTGTTTCAGACAGCATAGTGCTGCAGACAGCATAGTGCTGCAGACAGCGTAGTGTTTCAGACAGCATAGTGCTGCAGACAGCATAGTGCTGCAGACAGCGTAGTGTTTCAGACAGCATAGTGCTGCAGACAGCATAGTGCTGCAGACAGTGTAGTGTTTCAGACAGCATAGTGCTGCAGACAGTGTAGTGTTTCAGACAGCGTAGTGCTGCATAGTGCTGCAGACAGTGTAGTGTTTCAGACAGCATAGTGCTGCAGACAGTGTAGTGTTTCAGACAGCATAGTGCTGCAGACAGCATAGTGCTGCAGACAGTGTAGTGTTTCAGACAGCATAGTGCTGCAGACAGTGTAGTGTTTCAGACAGCGTAGTGCTGCATAGTGCTGCAGACAGTGTAGTGTTTCAGACAGCATAGTGCTGCAGACAGTGTAGTGTTTCAGACAGCGTAGTGCTGCAGTGTAGTGCTGCATAGTGCTGCAGACAGCATAGTGCTGCAGACAGTGTAGTGCTGCAGACAGCATAGTGCTGCAGACAGTGTAGTGCTGCAGACAGCATAGTGCTGCAGACATTATAGTGCTGCAGACAGTGTAGTGCTGCAGACAGCATAGTGCTGCAGACAGCATAGTGCTGCAGACAACGTAGTGCTGCAGACAGACAGTGTAGTGCTGCAGACAGACCAGCATAGTGCAGACAACGTAGTGCTGCAGACAGACAGCGTAGTGCTGCAGACAGACAGCAGCCAGCTTCAGCTGGGTTTTTCAGTGAATTTGATCAATCCCCTGTGAGCCAGGCTGACGCAGCTCCACAGCTGCATGTGGTGAAGTGAGGCCTCTGTGCTGTCAGGTGTGGGACCAGCCGTGAGAAACGTCCCACATTCACTACATTCCACAGCAACACAATGTCCAACCTCGCTGGGCTTTTGGATCAGTGGATCCAGGGAGAAGCTAGGTTTGTCCAAGTCCTATGCCTTGGTAGTAAGAGAATGAATCTCTTGATAGATGGTCTTTTGCTGGGATCTTCCAGACAATCTTAAGGGTATTGAATAAAGCCCCAAGCTGTGTCTTTTTCTACCGTCAGTCCATGGGAGTTATGACTTTAGCTGCATCGTCGTGCCTTGGATTGCCCTTGGGACTAGAATCAACTTTTCTTGTCACCTACCCATCAATCTTATGGCAGTCATACTGTTTGTCTTAAGCCCCCCCCCCCACCTCACATGATCTGTACCGCTGTACGGTACGTACCATTGTTTTCCTATCGGGAGAGAGTGGTGCTGCCCAAAATAATATGCAGCAGCGCTACCCTTGGCGTCGTGCAGCGCTCGAATTTGCCACCGTGCCACTGCACTCAAAGTTCACATGATTTCAACTTTGACCTAGTTACCCCTGACCTTTCATGAGTGCACCCAGTGTTGCCTAGCAACAGCTACTGCTGCTCGTCGCTCAAACTCTAACATCGTGATGGATGATGGCACCATGTCGTGGGGGGGGGGGGGGGGGGGGGGGGGTTAATTAATGATTTATGAAGTCGCTGCTGTGTCGTAATGCCGTTTGGCTCCACCGCTGAAATGCACGTTCACATTAACAACAGGACAGCTGAGCTCTACTACATGAGACTGGCAGGCAGGCTACTTACTACTGCACGGACTAGAGCCAGGCGACTGAAGCAGTGGCTGTATCACTACCAGCAATATTGAACCAACTGCGCAAAACAAATTACGTTAACGTTACAGATCCTGACCAACAACGTGTGTGTGTTGATGAATTTCACTAGCCGGCAGAAAACTGTCAGAATTTCTGGCGTATATAACGTTAGATTCGTGTGGGCTTTTGAACCTAATGAGAGAGAGAGAGTTGAGGAGAGATTTGAGAGAAACTACAGCAGCAGCTGTATGTAATGGAGTGACTTCAACTTTCACTTTGCGAACATGCGAGTTAAATTCACAGTTGAAGACTTGTACTCACTTTGGGTTGAAAACGGGAAAGAACGTGAAGTTTCTTCTTTGTCTTAAAGTTTTCACAACAGCATAACCGACTTGTCACGCCCGGTGGACGCGCGGGCGACATTAAACAAGCGCACCCAGTTCAGAGAAGCAGTAGAGCGGAGGAGGAGGAGGGGAGGCTTCTCTGAACTGGGTACGCTTGTTTGATGGCACCGGCGCTTCCCCCGCGCGTCACGGTAAGTGGACTTGGCCTTTTTTTATTGCAAACTGCAAAATTGTAATTGGAACAGATAATTAATCACGATGATCCGATGTAGAAGGCTCAGAGGTCGATGGGGGTCAGCCCATCGACAATGGTCGATGCCATCGTCCATGTAGGGGTGTCAAAAATAATCGATTATAAGATGCATCGCGATGCGGACGTGCACGATTCTGCATCGATTCACAAATGTCAAAAATCGATTATTAAAAAAATAAAAATAAAAGATTTTATAATCAAATAAAATATAATGGAAGTACATGCAGTTGTTTATTTTAATTATGGATCATAATACAATGCAATTCCAGATGCACTTTTATTTTAAAAGTAGCCACACAGTGAGAAAAAAGAAAGTGAGAAAAAATAAATCATGTATTGCGGAAAAAAGTGATGCATCGATTTAAGATGCATCGAGATGCATCGATGGAATCGTAGCCCTCTGAATCGTAATCGAATCGTGAGGCCAGTGAAGATTCACAGCCCTAGTGCCAAGCCTAAGTCACTCTTTGCGCACCCGTCTGGACCTCTTTAGTCTGTGTCACTGTTACTAATGCTGGCTCACTCTCTCTCCTCAGCAGGGCTCCAACAGGAAAGCCAGCAGCAATAGCGTTCCTCCTACCACTCAGCTGCTGAAGGGGAAGCAGCCAGGTACCCAGACACCTGTCAAAAAGGAGAAGAGGCAGAGCTCGTCTCGCTTCAGCTTGAGCAACAACAGGGAGCTGCAAAAGCTACCGGCTTTCAAAGGTAATTCACCTGCTCAGGTGCAACAACCTGACTTCACTTACCGGTAATCACCTAATGATCCATCCAACGCTCTAACTGAGGTCTCTCAGCAGCATGTATGCTGTGCTATACACTTGGGGCTGTTTGTGAAATTGGATAAGGGTTATGCCCCCAGAGCATTGAAAGACTTTTAGTACAGCTTTGGTGGTAAACTTGCTACATTGGCAGGTTTTGCACATGGATGAGGCAGTGCAGATAATATAAGTTCCACAAAACCTTTTCATATGCAAAATAATGCATTGAAACCTTTTTCAAGCCTGGATAATATAATATTTTATTTTATTTATATAGAACTTTGGAAAACAAAGCTGTTAGCGCTTCACGGTCATAAGAGGTAACTGTGTATGCAGGACTGAATAACTCATCCAGAAGCCATATTTAAAGAAATCAAACAAATCGGCTGCTTAAAGTGGAATTTGGATGATTTGACGTGTGGTTGTATGAGGTACTTCTCGATAGAGACAGTGTGTTACATACAGTAGCTTGTGGTCGTTGGCACGCTCCCAGTTTGGAGAAGCAGCAGCTGCAGCACAGGAGCCAGTTAAAAGAAGGCCCACCTAAACAAATCAATATCCGTTTAAGTGGACGCTATATTGACAACATTTTCAGCGTGTGACCTTGCCTTCAAACAGCCCTTTCCTTTAGCACTATATCTTGTCAACCGTAGCACATCTGCATGCCGCCGCGCATGCTATGAAAACATAGTTTGTCTAAGATGACAGGTTGAGAGGCGGGTCATAGTATCATGTCGATGATTTTATTTGACAATTCTGGAGACTGGATTGGGCTTTGGCCAATCCTGGCGTGTTCCGCCTCCAAATCGAGTGGGATTCAGTGTGTTGTGGCGCTCCCCTCGGGAAGAGCCCTTTGACGGAAGGAGTGGAGCTCAGCGAGCCACAGGCAGCCAGCTGCCTTTCGTGTTGCCGAGCGGAGAGTGCAGCACGTCGGCCTGGAATCTCCGAAGTGCGACCCCTGACAACCAAGCTCTCGGATGCGCGTGCCATTATCGCTGCTGTAAATACGATATCCCTGGAATGCGCGTTTTAACGAGCCAGTTACATTTCTTTGCATTCTTAGAGATTATAGTTTTTGTTTTTTGTTCATGTTTCTAACAATTGGCCAAGTTAGTAGTTTGTTTATGGGATAGGAATTCTGCCAGATGACAGGCACTAGGCACCATTTTCTCTTTCTTTTGGAAGAGAAAATTATCCTGAAATGAAGATTTGATTTGACAGCTGCATGTCATGATATGATTGGTTGAAAAATGGGGTAGAAATTTGATAGTACTAGGTGACGTCAGCAAACTGTACATTACTGTTATCAATGAAATCTTGAAAAATGAACTTTTGATGTGAAAAAGTGTGAAAAACGAAAGAAATTAGACTTTTGTGATTTTGTTTGCATACATTATTAAATAGGTGCACTCACTGCATACCCAGGTATTTGAACTAAAAGAAAAGAAAAGTAATTTTTGGGTTCAGCTCGACGTTAGGGTTAGGGTTAGCAGTGCGGGTGCACTGACCGGGGCTCTACACTGCAGGTAACACACTGACTATCGATAAGTAGCTCATATACAACCCCCGCGTCAAATAATCCCAACTATCCCTTTAAGTGTTTTAATGCGTATAGGGAAATCCCTATAATTGACACATAAGTAAATGCAACCATTGCATGTGTGTGCGAGCACACGCTCAGTCATGCACTCACTCTCTCTGCTCCTGACCATCCTCTCTCTGCTGCATCATCACCCTGAGATAACAGCGAGCTGACACATGGAAACAAACAGACAGAGGGACGTACATGGCATGGACTTTGTGCTGGATTTAACCCAGGCGTCTATATTTAGGCCTAATCCAGAGATAAGGCTTTTAATGCTGTGGTCCTTGCGTTTCAGGATGTCGCCGGTGCCCAGATAAGCAGCGTCTGGCAGCTATACTACTATTTCCCCCCCCCCCTTCCCTCTCTCTCTCTCTCACGGGACACTCTCTCTCTCTCTCTCTCGCTCTCTCTCTCTCACGGGACACTCTCTCTCTCTCCCTCTCTCTCTCTCTCTCTCTCTCTCTCACGGGACACTCTCAGCAGATGTACAGTATGTAGTTATATAATGCAGCCCAGCACCAACATAGCACTAGATGCAGTAGGATTTAGGCCATGTCTACATTAGCCCGTTTTTTTATGGCTCGGCACTTGGTTTGCACCTGTTGTCCACACTACCTCTATTGTTCTGAGCATCAAGCTGTTTGATGAAATGTAGACTTTGGTCTCCGGCTATCTGGCCCGTCTTTGTCACCAAAACCCGCGCTAGAGTGGAAGTGTAGACGGGGGGGAAACGCAGAACTTTGGAATCCCCCCCCTGTAGGCTATCTCTATATTTTCATATTCTTTCTGAAATAGGCTATATTGTTGTGGGGATTATGTGGGCTGTTCCTGGCCCTGACAGAGATTCAACATTTCAATTAGGAATTAGGCTATAAATAGGCTGCTGGCAATCATATAAATATGGCGTGGCTGCTAAATAAAAAGGCAGGTTTATTTAGTCTATTTTATGTTTAAGAGAAATACAGTAGCCAAACTAGCCATCCTGTTAAGGAGATGTCAGTTCAAATGCCGTGATGCAGATGATTCTCACTAGCCTGACTTTGCAGAAAGGAGTGTTGGCAAGTGCTCTTATGACATCACTGATGATGTCACAATGCCCACGCCCGCCCTGCTCGACCGCTGTGCAGGCTTACGTGCCCTTATGACATCACTGATGAATGACATCACCGATGATGTCACAACTTTGCATCTTATGACATCACTGATGACATCATCCATGATTTATGACATCACTGATGACATCAGTGATGTCACCTACGACATTCTTTTGTGATGCCTATACGTGATGAATGAAGCGTGGATTGGCTACAAATGCACAGTGCGCCTCTCGTCACTTGATGTGAATAATATTTGCTTTTATGGAAGAAAAAGGTATAAATATAGCGTATTGTGTTAGTTACCTGTATAGCCTATATGAAAGCAATCACTTGATGTTTGAGACCACATGGCTGCCTCTGTGATCATAACCTATAGGCTACTGTACTTACCATAAAGTAAACCGTTGCACGGCGAATCCAAGAGGGGAGTTTGAAACACGCGGATCTTCGCTGCCAATCTATATGGCATGCGCCAGTCGGCAATAAATATGGTTATTTTTTGGTTCATTTTCAAAGAGTGTTTATTCTATTTTATTTAATCTGATAATATGTATAGGCCTAAAAAGCTGTAGGGAATTCATTGTGTTTATAGGTGTTGACCCACACCCTATGCACATGTCTAATTTATTATAGTCAATAATGTTTGGTATAACTACTCTACTTTACTTTTGAATTAAAAAAATATACATTTATGCCTTATGTTATTTAATATATACATTTATGCCTTATGTTATTTATAGGCTATAGCCCTTTTCAGGGGATCTGTGTGGACAAAGAGAAGGATTAGTGTAAATAGAAAACGGCCTAGTGAAGATGTAGCCTTACACACAGCATGTAGCCTTACACACAGCATGTAGCCTTACACACAGCATGTAGCCTTACACACAGCATGTAGCCTTATACACAGCATGTAGCCTTATACACAGCATGTAGCCTTATACACAGCATGTAGCCTTATACACAGCATGTAGCCTTACACACAGCATGTAGCCTTATACACAGCATGTAGCCTTATACACAGCATGTAGCCTTATACACAGCATGTAGCCTTATACACAGCAGCGCTTGCCAGTTCTTTTTTCCAGCAATCATCAAATCCATTCAAATGATCTGACCTAATTCATGATCCAAAACAAACAAATATAACTGAATTACAGTTCAGAATAAGTACATGATGGCAGTATAAATGTCCAAATAGCACAGTTTTAAACTTTAATAACAGGCAGTGGAGCTGATACTGGAAATAAGATGATTGAGTCAATAAAAGCAGGAGTGCAATAAAAGCTAGCTCATCAGTCCAAAATACAAAGTTCTTATCGAGGTTTCTCAAAATGAAACTCCCATGTGTCCCTTTGGAGCATTAGGACACAGTTAAGCCACTATCTCTGACTTGAGGAGAGTGCTGCTATGGTTTTGTTAATGTGTGCCACTTGTTCGCCATTCAGTCTCCTCCAAGATTAGACTTAATTGACACATAAAGGAGTTGTTCCTCCAGTGATGTTTACCTTCGGTGTACATTCTTTAGCTTGGCCCTGATTGTCAAGAAACTAAATAAGCATAACTTTATGCTTCAGTTCAGTTCCCACACCCCAATGAGAACTTTGATAACATTCTCCAAACAGTCCCACGGTGGGCCCAGTCGATGGTATCAGTACTGTGTCCAAACAGGCACCTTGCTCGGCCTGTCTTCGTTCCAGGGCATGCTCTGCACCTCCTGATGGGAACGCTTCTGGAGAGTTCTAAGGTGGAGGCGAGACCGAAAACCCTGACCAGTGACCAGACCACACAAGTAGGCCTTTCCCCTGAACTCACCCTCGGATCTAATGCTCCGCTCTTGTTGTGATTCCAGTGTAGGTTGAACTGCCCTCCTTGAGTCATTTTATAAGTTCCAATGCTGCTTCCTCTAGTAAGATGCTGACCTGCTGCTTATGTTGGAGTTTATAGGCTCAGGCTGAGTGTTTGGTTTTGGTTCAATCAGAAATGTGTCCATTTTGGCAAAATTTGGCGACAATATGTGTGCTGGAGATATTTTTCACTGCAGCAAGTAACGTAAGCACGGGGACAAATTCACTGTTGTTGTTTGAGGAAAAACGTCCGATCCATTACATTACATTACATTACATTACGTCATTTGGCAGACGCTTTTATCCAAAGCGACTTACAATAACACATTTTTTGTCAGCAATAGAGCAATCTACTATGGAGCACAGTCTATGACAACTACAACTTCTGAAGGAACAGTGGTACAAGTTTAGGTTAGTGGTACAAGTTTAGGTTAGTTTTCTTTTCTTTTCTTTTTTTAATAAAGAAAGAGAGAGAACGAAGTTAGATCAAGAAGGGCCCAGATGGAGCCTGAAAAGGTGCGTCTTTAGTCTTTTCCGAAAGATCGGCAGTGATTCAGCCGTCCTGACCGAAGGTGGAAGCTCGTTCCACCATCGAGGTGCCAGGGACGAGAAGAGTCGAGATCGGGATGAGCGACTTTTGAGCCCCCGTAGCGAAGGAGGGGCGAGGCATCCTGCACTGGTGGGGGAGCGAAGGGAGCGCTGAGAGGTTTGGAACCTGACCATAGATTGCAGGTACAGGGGAGCTGACTGGTGTACTGCCCTGTAGGCCAGTACCAGTGTCTTGAATTTGATGCGGGCCGAGATGGGAAGCCAGTGGAGCTCCTGGAAGAGGGGAGTGACGTGAGAGAATTTGGGTTGGTTGAATACCAGACGGGCTGCAGCGTTCTGAATGAGCTGAAGCGGTCGGATGTCGGTGGCAGGTAGGCCGGCCAGGAGCACGTTGCCATTGGCATTTGGCATGGCATGGCAATGGCCATTGGCAGCACTTCAGACAGGTGACAGGTGACAGTTGATCCTGGTCTCATTTGAACTGCCGACACATTTGCCAAAAGGCACAGCACAACAACAGTTGTTGTTGCCTCTACAATGTGTTCTGTTTCAAAAGGGAGGAGCCATTCCTGCATGGAAGTAAACTGTCGCACAGGATTTGGCTCCACCTGCTGGTGAGAGTGAGGGATTCTTGAACTGGGACAGACTCTAATGTGAGGTAACCTAACCCAGCCCCTGATCTTTTAGTCATGCATAAGAAACAAAAGCGATTAGGATGTGAAATAGATTCTATTGTGTGTAATTGTTGGCAGGCACTTCCTTGCTGGTTTGTGCCATTATACTCATTCAAACTGTAGATTACTGTTATGAATGAAATCTTGAAAAATGAACTTTTGATGTGAAAAAGTGTGAAAAACTAAAGAAATTTTTATTTTTTTATTTTTTTTGGCATGGGTGCACTGAATACCCAGGTATTTGAACTAAAAGGAAAGAAAAGTCATTTTTGGGTTCAGCTCGACTTTAAAGGGTCCCTTTGCTGATTTTCATTATGAGCTTTGCATCATATGTCTGGGAACGCCCACAAAATGTTAAACGGCTGGCGCGCGAGTGGGGTAAAACCGCGCCGATATATCTCATGGGCTGACTCACCAAAAGACGGTGCTGCGGCTCTAAACTACAGGTTTGGGGGTTCTAGAGCAGAACACAAGACGTCTGCTCAGATGTGCGTTTACTGCGGTGGTTAAATCCCCGATCGTGTCTGCCTGGGCTGGGCTAGCAGCTAAATTCTAACTTTGCTGAATGGATAGAACGGGGGTTTTTACCCCACCCTGACCACGCCCCCAGCCAGGCTGAGCCAGCTAACCAGTCTGTCCTGTCTATTGTGGGCGTTCCTAGAGCCTGTATGGGCGTTCCCAGACATGCGGACTGTCTCTATTACAATGTCTGTAGTACTCTGTATATGCAAATGAGCAATGTTGACCTTCCCTCCATGTTGCCTGTAGCGGGCGCTCTCCTCTTATTGAACGGGGAAATACCCTTCCCGGAACCGAGGTGCCGTGTGACTGTTGGGGCCGTTGCCATGGTAATCATGGTATAGGGCAGGCTATAGGTAGCCTGGTAAACCAGCCGGTCACGTGAACTCACATTTCATTTGGTTCTTGGTTCCCGTCTGGCCTGAAGCCTTCACAACAGTCTTTGCAGTGGGCGGAGGTTGGGCCGATGTACTTGCCTTGACAGACAACTCCTTCAGCCAATCAGCATTGGATCCAGTGTCTTTTCCGCCCAGAAACTCATTACATTACATTACGTCATTTGGCAGACGCTTTTGTCCAAAGCGACTCACATTAACACATTTTTGTCAGCAATAGAGCAATCAACTATGCAACACCAGTCTATGACAGCTACAACTTCTGAAGAAATAGTGGTAAAGTTTAGTTTAGTTTTTTTTCCACTGTTGCATACTCGTGTACGTTTGATTCTTGTGTATTAGAGTCTATTTCTGCAATAACTGCACTTTATGGCTGTTTAAGCTAGACGAACATTGACATTACTCCTCGAGGCGGACAGGCAAGGAGGCGACCATTACGGTTTTGCTAGCGACGTTCCTGATTGGTCGGTTACGACGTCAACTACGAGGCGGGTCGCCGATTGGCTCGTCCGCTTTGCAGTTTCTGCAGAAAGCCCTCCCAGAGTTGAGGCCAGACAGACGGTCTGGTGGAACGAAATGAAATGTGAGTTAACATGACCGGCAGGCTTACCAGGCTAGGCTATAGGATTATATTGTATTGACTACATCAGATGCTGGATCAAAGCTACCCATTTTGTAACAGCCAAATAAAGGATGTGATGTCTATGAAATGTATCTATATGATACAGATAGTTCAGCTGCTCTTAAAAGGGGCGTGTGTCCTGAACCATGTTGATAGGCCTGTTTCTCCAAATAGACTACGCAGGACCGTAACGTTGCGATGGAGGGATCAGCAGGCGACCCATAAATGAACCACTCAGCTATTTATATGTATGCTGGCCTACTGCTAGTGAATCCTGGGAAAGCTGTGCTAAAACACAAACCAAACGAGCTCTCCATCACATCCAGGACAGACTCATGATGACACCTCACAAATTCACACCCTTTCCTCTGCTGAGAATAGCCCTGGACTGTCTGACTCAGTCAGAAGCTCCAGCCTGCTGGCTGCATGGGCCCACACAGGAGCATTTAGAGCAGACCTGGGCATTATGCGGCCCGGGCCCGGGGCCAGATGCGCCCCTCATGAT
Source organism: Poromitra crassiceps (assembly GCF_964638095.1). Lineage (NCBI taxonomy): Eukaryota > Metazoa > Chordata > Actinopteri > Beryciformes > Melamphaidae > Poromitra > Poromitra crassiceps. The sequence goes on from NC_139630.1 coordinate 26,278,626, forward strand.
GGTTCTGCCTGGCCCGGGAGGTCTAAGACAAAACCACGCTATTTTAAGCAACAAAAAAAAAGACTTCAAATTAGCTATTTTATTTTGAAACGCGTATGTCGTGAATATGTACTGTATGTACAGTAGGCTATATTGAGAGTAGACCGTTTTGGACGTCTGAGCTAGTCTTGTACCAAATGGACTACTACACTGCTAAATGGGGTCCAACCATCACATACTTTTGACTAATATCAATAATTAATTAGGGAGAACATTTTGCTACGCATCTGCCATTTTTTTGGCCTTTGAATGATATCAAAATATCCTAAAATGTGACTGTAAAAAGGTAATTCAGACCGGTCACACTGGCCATATAACTCTGAATTGGACCTTTAGTTTATATATGAATGCTCACCTTGGATTATACAGCAGAAAGAAAGGATAGTAACAACCTTTTTTGTGCTATAGTAGAATGGTGAATTGTTGTTTTTATTCAGTTAGCATTAGAAATATCACAGTAGGTAGAATGACTTATATTATATACTTATAATATATACTATACTTATAATGGTTATGTGAGATGCGCAGGAGGAATGCATTTCAATGGATCTAATTTGCAGCTGTGTGGAAATTAGGGATGCACCGATCCACTTTTTTCACTTCCGATCCGATTCCGATACCTGAATTTGGATATCTGCCGATACTGATATTATGCCGATACCGATATTTTTCTTGAATATAGACGGTTTTCACCAGAGCGCAACCCCACAGCACTTCCTTTTTCTCAGCATTCGGCAAACTGCAGAAATATTCACTCGACATCGTTACTTTTGTTTTCGCTGCTCAGCTGTATAGACGGTTTTCACAGAATGGTCAGTCCTGCACTTGAATGTTTTTTTTTCTTTTTTGTCCATAGCAAACACTGCAACAGGAAGTGAGCGGGGGTTCAATTTAGAATGTTTTTGTTGTCAAGTTAAAACCGTCTATACAATATAGGCAAAGATTTGGCCAATTAAAGTTTTTTTTTTTTTTTAATATACCTTGCAAAAAGCAGACAAAATTAAGAAAATATACAAGGCAAAGAAGGATACTATTATACATGGGCAAAAAATAAAAGAAAACATTTTTATTTTTTATTTTTTTTAATTCCGATCCGTGAATTCGTGCCAAATCGCCTACCGATATTGGATCGGATCGGCCCCGTCCCTAGTGGAAATACTAGGAGTAGCTTGTATGTATCTGAGCAGAACTTTGAAAGCTTGGTAGGAAAACCTAAGTAATGCTGTACACATTTGCTGTATACCACTGACATGACACGAGCGGGCTCAACATGAGTATTCTCTTTCTAACTGTTCAACAGTGCAGGGGTTTGTATTCCGTGCTGCCGAGACAGACAGAGAGTGTTGCTCCTTGCATCGGCACATCCTGTGTTGCTCACATAGAGACTTCCTGCCTTCCTGTTTCTCCCTCTCTCAATACACCTGGGCTCGAGGGGCTGTGCTCCCCCAGAGCCATCTGTCAGGCCGACAAACACACACACACACACAGGTCACAGGACGAGTACAGACTGTCATTTGACAACAAGCACTGTTTGTTAGCGTCTCTTGTCTTGGACAAACCTCAGTTTATTGTTGAAGTCGAGGTTATATCATAATGTTGTAGCTCTTAATATATGATGCGTCCAACACCTCTTCAGTTGCCGTATGTCTTGCATGCCTGTATGTCCGTCTCTGGAAGTTTTGATATTGGACTTGAGTATTGTAATTTGTTACATCAACTGTGGTCTTGTCTCTTGTGGCTTGTTGTGTGGGTTGACTTGGGGGTGTGGCTGCGAGTGTGTGATGAAAAGTGTCACTTTTCCTTCCCCCCTGATTTATTTTGATTTATTTGTGAAGTATTTGATGTAGCCTAAGTGTTGTATAGGATTCTTTTTTTTCTGGCGTTATCGTAGTATTTGTGTAAATCTCAGGAGAGTGTGTCTACTCTAAAACTGATCTGTAGTTTGGCACCGTGCAAACACAGACCCCAGCCGCTCTCTCGCTCCAATCACAGTCAACGTCCCGCCCCTCCCCTCTCTCAGCCCCACCAGCCAATCCCTTCCCCTCATGTTTATGCATTCTGACAGCCCCGGCCCACGTGACCGCGGCCGGCCAACCAGGCGGCCCTCTGCCAGGGATGATGACATCACTAAAACTAAAGCTGCTTCCCTCCAGCAGCAGGGGCGCCTCATTTTCTGCTCCGAGTGTTTGTGCTAAAATGGAGGCTGGCTCCTCGCCTTAGCCCGGGCTCTCCTCCTCCCTCCTCACTCCTCACTCCGGCTTCAGCTCTCCCTCATGTTGTTGGCATGTTCTAGAGCCGACAGCGGGATGGTTCTGGAGGCACAGAGCTCCAACGGGCCATTCCAGCCTGTGGCCCTCATGCATTTTAGAGGTGAGAATCTATCTACCTCCTTAGCTGCTCTGTGTGTGTGTGTGTGTGTGTGTGTGTGTGTGCTTTCGAGGGGAGGTGGGTCAGAATGTTTTTGCCATTTAGCAACGGTAGCTACTAAATGGGATTCTTGTAGAAGAAAATCTTTCTTTTTTTCTAAAGAAGTTATTACGAGTGTTTATGATCCTCTTTGTCTCGGTGGCGTGTTGTGTATCTTTGGAGCAGGACGTGTGGGATTGTTTGTGTATGTCAGGCAGCGAGGAAGGCTTTTGCCAGTGCTTTGCATAGCTTAGCTACAGCGAGAGAGAGAGAGAGGAGGAGGGCTAGTGTTGAGTCTCCCATCCCCCACCAAGACTGTTGATGTCAAAGGATGTGAGGTCAGAGCCTGTTGTCAGCGGGTGTGCGTGTCAGTATTGTATACGTGTGTGTGTGTGTGTGTGTGTGTGTGTGTGTGTGTGGTGTCACTTGACAGATCTATGCTACGCTAGCTCGGCTCGTTTTTCAGAGTAGGCCTTTAAAAGACGAGATGACTCGGATTCCCGTGTTTTTTTTTTCACTGTTTAGTCAGAGAAGCCTGATGCTTGGGCCTGAGACCCACAACACATATTCTGAGTGTGTTGAGTTCAGCGTGGAAAACAGAAACACATTGAATGAAGGCGCAGCAGCACTACTACACTGCTTCTGTGAATGAATGTTCCAGTAGGACAAAACAACATGTACGGTAGTCACGTCTTCTCCAAAAACACACTGTGCTAATGCACTGGCATTACCAACCTTACAGACTATTGTTGCAAAGCACTGAGTTCTTTGTTTTTCTGTGGTGACTTGCGGGTTGCAAAAGTGGCCTCATGTAGGCCTTCAACTCAACATGAGGGTTTTGAAGGAGAGGAAAAGCCTGAGCGTAACTATAGTCAATATTGGCATTTCGGTCGCAGACTGCCCACAATTGTATTGATTGACCTCTTGTTTGCATTGGGGGCAGACTATATGGATCGGCCTGATCTGATCTACGAGCAGTTTGGTCCATATTCTCCCCCCAGTGCTCACTGGCATGCCAGATCTATGCCTGAGAGCCATTTTGTTTCCATAGGCTGTTTCCCCCCGACTGCAAGCTGAAGCTTGTAGGCGAGTAGAGGTTCTGGGCCCAGCCGTGCAGACGGGCCTGCTGTGTGTGTGTGTGTGAAGGTTCTGGGCCCAGTCGTGCAGACGGGCCCGCTGTGTGTGTGAAGGTTCTGGGCCCAGCCGTGCAGACGGGCCTGCTGTGTGTGTGTGAAGGTTCTGGGCCCAGTCGTGCAGACGGGCCCACTGTGTGTGTGTGTGAAGGTTCTGGGCCCAGCCGTGCAGACGGGCCTGCTGTGTGTGTGAAGGTTCTGGGCCCAGCCGTGTAGACGGGCCCGCTGTGTGTGTGTGTGAAGGTTCTGGGCCCAGCCGTGCAGACGGGCCCGCTGTGTGTGTGAAGGTTCTGGGCCCAGCCGTGCAGATGGGCCTGCTGTGTGTGTGTGTGAAAGTTCTGGGCCCAGCCGTGCAGATGGGCCTGCTGTGTGTGTGTGTGAAGGTTCTGGGCCCAGCCGTGCAGACGGGCCCGCTGTGTGTGTGTGTGAAGGTTCTGGGCCCAGCCGTGCAGACGGGCCTGCTGTGTGTGTGTGTGAAGGTTCTGGGCCCAGCTGTGCAGATGCGCCTGCTGTGTGTGTGTGAAGGTTCTGGGCCCAGCCGTGCAGACGGGCCTGCTGTGTGTGTGTGAAGGTTCTGGGCCCAGCCGTGCAGATGGGCCTGCTGTGTGTGTGTGTGAAGGTTCTGGGCCCAGCCGTGCAGACGGGCCTGCTGTGTGTGTGTGAAGGTTCTGGGCCCAGCCGTGCAGATGGGCCTGCTGTGTGTGTGTGTGTGAAGGTTCTGGGCCCAGCCGTGCAGACGGGCCTGCTGTGTGTGTGTGAAGGTTCTGGGCCCAGCCGTGCAGACGGGCCTGCTGTGTGTGTGAAGGTTCTGGGCCCAGTCGTGCAGACGGGCCTGCTGTGTGTGTGTGTGAAGGTTCTGGGCCCAGCCGTGCAGACGGGCCTGCTGTGTGTGTGTGAAGGTTCTGGGCCCAGCCGTGTAGACGGGCCTGCTGTGTGTGTGTGTGAAGGTTCTGGGCCCAGCCGTGCAGACGGGCCTGCTGTGTGTGTGTGTGTGTGAAGGTTCTGGGCCCAGCCGTGCAGACGGGCCTGCTGTGTGTGTGTGTGAAGGTTCTGGGCCCAGCCGTGCAGACGGGCCTGCTGTGTGTGTGTGTGAAGGTTCTGGGCCCAGCCGTGCAGATGGGCCTGCTGTGTGTGTGTGTGAAGGTTCTGGGCCCAGCCGTGCAGACGGGCCTGCTGTGTGTGTGTGTGAAGGTTCTGGGCCCAGCCGTGCAGATGGGCCTGCTGTGTGTGTGTGTGAAGGTTCTGGGCCCAGCCGTGCAGACGGGCTGCTGTGTGTGTGTGAAGGTTCTGGTCCCAGCCGTGCAGACGGGCCTGCTGTGTGTGTGTGTGAAGGTTCTGGGCCCAGCAGTGCAGACGGACCTGCTGTGTGTGTGAAGTCTGCAGTTGCACATGATCATCATGTCCCTTAATATTTTAGGCGTGTACAGAAACTCTAGTTGTGTAACAGGAGAACAGGAGCAGGCTTGAGGTAGACGGTACCTCTTGGTTGGTTGTGTTAAGCTGCGTTCACACCGACCTATTAAAGTGTGTCGCTGGCATCGAGTTTACATACAAAGTCAATGCAAACGAGCGATTGAGCGTATATTCGCCTGGGAGAATAATCGCTGGGCGTCCGAGCGGCAGAGACAGAGCGACAGGGAGAAAATACGCTCGTTGCCCGAGATGAAATATCCCAACTCGAGCGAAAATACGCTGGCATCAGTCGCTCGCTGTTCAATGCTGATTGGCTGCCGTGTGAGAGCGAGTCAAGGATCACACTGGCTTGGAACAAACCGCTGGTTTATTGTGTGGCAACAAACCGCATTGACAGGCTGACAGCTGACATGAAGTGAAGTCTGTACTACCGGTATGCAGCTCGCATTAGGAGCACGCTGATAGGCTTTAGCTTGTAAACAATGACGGTGGCTCGTAGTGGACAAATATCATGACATTGCGTAACGTTATATCCCCCACATGTCCGTCATTTCGTGTGCCTGTTGATGAGCGATTTAAACAGAGCGACAGAGCGATTCCAAAGGGTTGACTTGAGCGACAGAGCGAAAAATAAATATCTCGGTGTGAACGCCCCTTTAACAGGAGAACAGGAGCAGGCTTGAGGTGGACCTCTTGGTTGGTTGTGTTAACAGGAGAACAGGAGCAGGCTTGAGGTAGACCTCTTGGTTGGTTGTGTTAACAGGAGAACAGGAGCAGGCTTGAGGTAGACCTCTTGGTTGGTTGTAGGGATGTCACGATACTATCATTTCTACTTCGATACCGATACGATACCCAGGAAAATATCATACTCCATACCATTTTTCGATACCACGGGAAGGGGGGGGGGGGGGTGACGACACATCAAGAGGCATAAACATAAAGATAGACAGATGGACGGACAGACGCACACTTCTCCATAATCTAGGCCTGATCAAACTTTGAATTTAGACAGCAGATTAACCCTGATCTAGACATCAACCTATCAGAACACGTTTAGCTTGTTGAAGCAACAGATACCCACCAATTTCATTAAAAGAAAGCACTGATTGTATCGAAATGGTTGCAAATGAGTATTGTACCCGTTTAAATTTTTTAGTATTGATACTTATCAATACTGTCGATACCCGTTGCAAATGAGTATTGTATCCCATTCAAATGTTCAGTACTTCTCGATACTATCGATACTTTTGACAACCTCCCTGGTGGTTCAGTACATTTGAAGGTCAGCTCAAGGTTTTGGACTCATCCATCATTGGACACAGTGCCCCTTCATATGGCTGATAAGTGAACATCAGTGATTGTGTAATAGATTGTCAACTGCCAGGCCAGCACCATTTTACATGAAAGTTGACCGTTTTAGAAAAACCTTGCCTGCATCACCATGACCCTGAGTGCAAAAAAAGTCATTTTAATTTAATTTTGCAAGTTGTACCTGTGTGTAGTGGCAGCTACTGCATTTTTATTTCAATTGAAACAAGTCTGCGTTGCACAACCCACTTTTTTGTCATCATAAAATGTGATCAACAAGGCAGAGCATTCACTTCAAAAAAGTGGAATAACCCCAAACTACCGCTGAGAAAGTCCTCAATCTTCATCCTTCTTGTAATTCTCTTGAATAGGAGTTCACCTTATGATGCAATTTTTTTTTTCCTTATGATGCTATTCAATAGGCCCAGACTGCTTCATATTGTAGTCACCGACTGTAGTCACCGCCCCCCTAACAGCTTGAAATATGCACATTTTTCTGTTGAGTCTACAGTTTGTATTTTCATGTTAGGTGAGGCTAAATTGACTTGTGGCGTCCAGTTCACTCCTGGTATGATTCAGTGTGTCACTGCTATTTCCTACTGCGGTTTTAAAATGGCTTGTTATTGTGATACCTATTCAGTCTTGTATCAGGGCTGTGTGTACTAACTGTAGTCAGCCTTATTTCTGTTGGGGGCCGGGGCTGAGGAACAACAAGGCCAGTTGCTTTTAAGGTTTTCTAGAATCAGGGTCAGTTGACCACTAGCTCCGGGAAAGTGTCCACCAACCAGCACGACGTGTTGTGTTGAAAGGCTGCTGTTAGCGTTAGCTATTAGCTGTGTGTGTACAGGTTTTGTATTGTGTGTGTGTGTGAACAGCTTGCTGCATCCGCTGGGAATGTGTTGTTGTCGTCATGATAAAGTTGTACTGCGTTGCACTGCAGGTCCTAATTGTTGCTCATCTAAACCTTTTGCAAGGATAATAGCAGCATGATGCTACTACTATCTTTTAGGTTTCACTTGGATTTATATTAAATGTTGTGAAGAAAACGGGTTGGCTAATTGATCCGAGTTGTTTTCTCATCATGACTCCTAGATTGGCTTAGTTTTACACAGTTAGTTTTTTACACAGTTAGTTGGTTTCATGTATGTCAGTATAAGACTGACACAGTACAGTTTGATAGCATCAGCAAATCAGCAGGATACGATTCAAACTGACCCAGTATCCAGCTGGCTGGATACATTTCTATTAGCAGTGGTGGTCACCCCCCCCTAGTCCAAAGTCCTGTCCCTGGCAGTGGTCGCCATGGTGATGTACACATTCAGATTGTTCACGGTGAGAGTGGACTGACTCAGAAAGCATAGACTGTGAAGGAAGAAGGCATAAAACCTACCTACAGTGTGGCCCTTGATTTGTATAAGTTTTGACATTTTCTGTTTGAATTCGGCAATCCCCATTATTGAGTGAACATAAATTAGTAATATAATGTTAGAATCTCAGTAATATTGATAGGGAAATTTACTCGATTTGGTTTCAGGGTAAGTTTTGTGGTTTGGACATCTGACCAATGGGCTACATGCACAACTCCACTACTTCCTGAAATTAGTACAGCTTCTTCATTTCCTGTCATCACTATTGGATGAACTGATTAATGTCAGGTGTGCTGCAGTCACAACAATGATCAGGCACACCTGATTAATCAGTTCATCCAATAGTGTAGGACAGGAAATAAAGAAGCTGTACTAATTTCAGGAAGTAAAAAAGTTGTGCATGTAGCCTATTGAGGCAAACTCTTTGAGCAGGAGAGCGTCACTTAGTGTTGTCAAAAAGGAGGCGTTGTGTGTTCATCTTCCTGTTTTCCTTAAAACCTTCAAAGTCAAAGAAGCTCCAGGCTTTCACATCCCAGGTGCTTGGTAAGTTAGATGGAAAACATATAATAAAGCATATATTTATTATACTAGTAGCCTAACCAAAACTGTAGTGTAAAAAAAATGAATGAAAAAATTAAAATGTAACATTGTTTTTTTGCTTTAGTGAAAGTCCGCTTTCCAGCACTGTCATCTCTACAGACTGTAGCCTATAATAATAATAAGAGTGACAATGTTTTGACAGCTTTGTAATAATGATTGATTGGTTTGAGGTTGCGGTTGTGTGCTCGTTAACGCATGCACAGCACGTAGGCACAGCATGACGGATGGCTCGTTGACATTGATGAGTGTGCAATTGGCTACAATGAGTTGCATTGATTATTGAAAAGGTAACGATTATAGGTGGACAGGTCAGGTGTGCCACAATATTCCTGGAGGTCGATTTAGGACGTTTTTTATTTTTTATTTATTTAGTGGCACTGGTGATGACAGTCTTGGAATGAGTGAATTGGCAATTTAGGAAGTCTTTGCTCCAAGTCGCTACATGTTGACTAATGAACTACACCATTGCAAGTGTAACAGATGAACAATGACTAACATAGAGAGCCAAAGTGGAACGTCACTTCCTGCTTCAGCACTGTACCAGAGATTTTCATCCGCCATTTATTTTCCCATAGACATTTCGTAAAATGCGTATAAAAAATAGTTTGACTTGTTCAAACCAAACGGTTCAGATATGTTTAGAAACAGGAGAGATCGCATAACAGTTCACTCGGACCAAAACGTAAAATAATTGCGGGTTTCAAGAAAATATTTTTTCGATGTTTTTTTTTGTTTTTTTTGGTCCGAGTGAAATGTTCTATGGTCTCCCCCGATTCTAAATATAGCTGAACCGTTTGGTTTGACCAAGTAAAACTATGTTTATAAGCATTTTACAAAATGTCTATGGGAAAATAAATTGCAGAAGAAAATCTCTGGTACAGTGCTGAAGCAGGAAGTGACGTTCACTTTGCCTCTCTATTGACAGTGTCCAGTGCAAGTGAACATGCCTTTGTTACATAATTAAGCTTTAACCTCATATCCCCGTCCCCCTGCACGCACACACACACACACAGACACACACACACGAGGGCTGTCAAAAATAATCGATTATAAGATGCATCGCGATGCAGACGTGCACGATTCTGCATCGATTCACAAATGTCAAAAATCGATTATTATTATTATTATTTTTTTAATCAAATAAAATATAATGGAAGTACATGCAGTTGTTTATTTTAATTATGGATCATAATACAATGCAATTCCAAATGCACTTTTATTAAGATGCATCGATAATCGTGATCGAATCGAATCGTAGCCCTCTGAATCGTAATCGAATCGTGAGGCCAGTGAAGATTCACAGCCCTAACACACACACGCACGCACACGCACACACACACACACACACACACAGAGAGTGTGAGAGCCAGATTTCAGATACAGTTTCTTTGGAAAACACCTCGCTGGTGTTCTCTCTGGTGTCAAATGGAATTAGCGATCTGTCTTGTAAAGAACATTGGGGAACTTTGTTGAAGCCGAAGCAGAAATCTTCACACACACGATTACTGACTCCTTATCTCCCGACCCTCCCGTCCTCCTCCTCCTTCTTCCCTCTCCGTCTTGTAGATGTTCCGCCTGCAGAGCAGGAGAAGCTGTTCATCCAGAAGTTGCGGCAGTGCTGCGTCCTCTTCGACTTTGTTTCAGACCCACTGAGCGATCTGAAATGGAAGGAGGTGAAGCGGGCGGCGCTGAGCGAGATGGTGGAGTACATCACCCACAACAGGAATGTCATCACAGAGCCCATCTACCCAGAGGTGGTCCACATGGTCAGTGCTGAAACACAATGCGTTTTTCGGGGATGCATGTTGGGTTAGTACAGGGATGAAGTCACACTTCAAGTCAAATGGCATTTGCAAATAATTCATAGGAACTGTTTCAGCCTGCATAGAGTGCTGGATTGATTGCAACTCATCTGAAATCAGAAATGTATGTTGAACTGTCTTTAAAATACGTATGAAGATGTGCGCTAAATTGCTAAATTATCAGTCACAATCGTCCATTATGGCTAACAGCATGGTAACATAAAAAGCATCCCTCAATCCATTTGATATGCCATTAAGAACTACAAAATGGTCTGCCATTTATAAACGCGTAGATCTGCTGTTTTCATCTGGGTTTTATTCTATTTCTGCACCATGGGAAGAGAGGCTACTGTGGTTGCCATTGGCAGGAGTACTTGCTGGTTATTTCAGACCCATTCTTATATAGTGTACGTCTTGCTCTGGACGGAGTCATAGGAAACTCACATGAGCATCACTGTCCTCTGTTTGAACCAAAGGATCTGTGTCACATAAACCTCTACTGTTACCCTTTTAGACTCGGCTAAGCTATTCTGTAGCTATTGCTCCAAGTCAATTCTAGTATGGCTGCCGATATAATAAAACAGTGTTATTTTATTGGACATTATTAGTTATTTATTTAAGTTATTTATGTATGTATTTATCTATCTATCTATCTATCTATCTATCTATCTATCTATCTATTTATTTATTTATTTATTTATTTATTTATTTATTTATTTATTTATTTATTTATTTATTTATTTACCGTAAATTCCGGACTATAAGCCGCGGCTTTTTTCCCGTTTTTTGGCCTTTTTTGGCCCCTGCGGCTTATATAACGGTGCGGCTTATCTATGGATTTTTTCCAAAAAAAAAAAAAAAATCTCTCTTTTTTAGCACTCTTTCTAACTATAAATCCACTTCTGTTTTAATTTCCTCTCTTGCCCTCTTTTAACAACATAACATAACATAACATAACACAACACAGGTAAGCAGAAAGAAAAAGACAAGCAATCACCGCCATGAATGAGGAAATGACTCACCTGCTGGAGGCTGGAGATACACGGCTTGGGCTAAACTTTTACTCCGTGAAACACTATCGATTAAGTCCGACATCGCTCAGAGGTTTGAGCAGCTTGAAAACAAGTTTGAAAACGTAAACCGAATGAAACCCTGCACACGCAGGTTGATGACTTAATCAGCAGGAGTAAAAGAAATAACATTCGCCTGATCAATGTAAAAGAGGGAGCTGAGATTGGTGACATGGACGCTTTCGTCGTTTCGTGGCAAAATCCTGTGTTACATCCTGGACCTGAAGGAAGGCGAGAAACCACCAGAGGTGGACAGGGCACACCGGGCGCCTCGGCCACGTCCAGACCCCGGCCTGCCACCGAGGGCCATCTTCATCTGCCTACTCCGCTGGCCCGACCGTCAACTCATCCTCCAGGCTGCGGGGAAGAAGCCCCTCACCTGGGAGGGTACGCGCTTTTTCGTCCGGCAGGACCTCTCCGCGTTGGTGCAACAGAAACGCGCAACATACAACAGCATCATCGAAAAGGTTAAAGTCAATGGATATCGCTTTGGCGTACTGTACCCAGCGAGACTCGTCATAACCATTGATGGACAGCGGCGGAACAAGAGCTCAAAGTGAAACTGCCGAATATCTTTTGAGTTGGACTGGTCAATAGTACTGTGAGTAACTAAAATAAAAAAATAAAAAACGGAATTCTCTCTTCTTTAGCACTCTTTCTAACTATAAATCCACTTCTGTTTTAATTTCCTCTCTTGCCCTCTTTTCACCACACCGCGGACACTGTGTGCACTGTAAAAAAAACAAAAAATACCATTAAAACACCCGCGGCTTATAGTCCGGTGCGGCTTATATAAGAAAAAAATAGTCAACTTTGAAGGTGCGGCTTATATACCGGTGCGCCTTATAGTCCGGAATTTACGGTACTTACTTACTTACTTACTTACTTCCTCCAGTGATCAGTTATCTCCAGTGATCACTTAGTGGTGCTTGCAGAGTGCTGTCCTTTATGAGGTTGCTCTAGATAAGAGGATCCGTAGCGACTACTTATGCAGATCATTCTGAACCCTCTTGCGCTGTACTCAGTCGCCGGTCCACCTGCCGCGCTACTGTACCTTTAATTGATTGAAATAGGTTCCACTGAGGTTGTGGTGGGCGTGGCCTGGATGTGTTCTGGTGCCCGGTTTGCTTTCCCCAGTCAAATGTAAAAAAAAAAGCCTTTGATCTGAATCAAAGCCCTGCCTCAATGCCACATGCTAAACTGCAGATGATCAAGGTGCACGTTTACCTCCATTCTCCTTGTCCTCGCTGCATTTGATCAGTGTAGCAGAAAATGCAAGGCTGTGCTGCTGCCAAATCAGCATGAAAATATCCTCTTATTCCTGGCTGCCCCCTGCCCTTTGCCCCGTTAACCACAAGGACACTTTGAAGTCCACCGATGGCTTTCATCATCAAAGTGTGGAGATTGACACGACTAACTCCTTTATAACCATAAAGAGTGTATTCTTATGGTAAGGGGGGGAACTACACAATATTTTATCACACAAAGTCCTTGTTCTCTCAGAGCACAGTTGATGGCCACACTGTTGAAGCTCCAGCACAGTATTTTGGTTCGACTTTGGGATGAAGTCCCATTCTCTGGTGGTGGTGAACGAAATGGCTTCTATACTAAGAATATAAACGATAGAACTTTAGGATCATGAGCGAGTCTGTCTTGATCTCTGGTGTACGGCACTCTGGAGGGAGTGTCTTGAGTGTGCTCTCACAGGCGTTCGTAGCTCAAATATGCGGCTGGTCGCCTAGGTAACCTGCGTACTTGAATACATTTTTGTTTTATCTCTTTTTTCCCCCGCAGGCTTTATTGCTTGAAAACTGCTTGAAAAATCCTTGAAATGTATCATTACAAAACAATGGCAATCCTGAAGTTGCAGAAGTTGTTTGTGTGTCTGCGACCGTAGTGACAGCCCGTCTACACCTGGTTTTTAAATGTGACCTGTATCCGCATGTTATCTGGATAATGGTTGCATTTAAATACCAGGTGTACTGTAAATGGGGTGTAAGCGATCTGACAGATGTGGTCAGGTCAGTGAGGCCATTTACACCTGGCGTTAACATGCGTTTTCTGCCATCAGATTGCAATCAGATTGTATTTTATCACTTCAGCCTGATTCCATTTACACCCGGCGTTAACATGCATTTTCTGCAATCTGATTGCAATCCGATTGCAGAAATGGTTGTCCTCTCAATCCGCATAAAGTTGCTGTATCCAGATTGAGAGGACACATTGCATTTACACTTGTGTTCAATGTGTACACAATGCATCCCTGACCACCTCCGGAGGTGGTTTGGCCGATCAGATTGAAATCCTTCTTCAATGCGTTTTGGGTGTGTTTACACCTGGCATTTCAAGTGATAAAACACAATCTGATTGCAATCTGATCACAGAAAATGCATGTTAGCGCCAGGTGTAAATGGCCTCAGTGAGTTCTGATCACATCCTGGTCACGGATGCATTTTACACCTTGCATTAGCATGCGTCTTTCCTTATCCAGATAACTTATCCGGATACAGGTCACATTTAAAGACTGGGGGGGTCACAGACACACAAACAACTTCAGGATTGCCATTGTTTGTTTTATAATGATACATCGCCAACAAGACCAGGTGTAAGTGGGTTGTCAGTGTGTTCTTCATCATTTTCTTCTGGCAAACAGCTCGCAGGTGCCGAGTGTGTGTTAGAGATAGAAATGGAAATTAATTTAATGTAAATAAAATGATCCAAATCTTGGGGCCAATTTTGGCCCCTCGATCACGGTTTTTAGGGGCATTCTGAGATTTCTTGGGGCATTTTTGCCCTTGTCCCTGGCTAATTTCCTACACTGCCAGTGGCTGTTTTAACAGCCACCGGCGACATTGTGGCTGTGCAAAAGCATCTGTTTTATCTGTAAAATTGTTTTTTGGAATTGAGACAATGTTTTGTCGAAGTGGCAGGTACAGTAGACTTTCCAGCCAGTGCTAAGTAATGTTTACCTACATTTGGCAATGTCAAGTGTTCATTTCTCACCTTGGATAAGTGCACGTCTAACTGCAGTAGAGGAGGTGAGTGTAGGTTTGATCGATCGATACGGGGGGGCAGTGTTTGAGAATGCCACAATCACCTGTTGAGCATCCTGCAGGAATAGTAGGTACATTGTTATGTTACTACCTGCCTTTTTTCCCCCCTTTGAAAATCCAAGTCAGCTTTCTACATAGGTGCTCAGCCTGGGATAATAGCAGAAGTGTCTTAGAGGCCATTTACACCTGGCATTAACATGCGTTTTCTGTGATCAGGTTGCAATCTGATCGCATGTTTAACGCCAGGTGTAAATGAAATCAGGCTAATGTGGTCAAGCACTATCCGATTGCAATCTGATCATGTTAGTGCCAGGTGTAAATGGTAGGGGTGGGAATCACCAGATGCCCATGATACGATACTAAAACGATACTTGAGTCACGATACGATAGTATTGCGATATTGCGATATGCTTGTTCAAATATACATGCTACAGCATGCGCTGGGACGCGTCATCAGTGATGTTAACTGGGGTCGTGGTGGGGTGTTTCGGGTCTGTCAACATCATACACCCTCGCCCAGTAGACCCAGCCGAGGCCGATTACAACCCTGACCCGCGTCCCAGAAGCAGCCGCTCACGGATCGCAATACTATATCGCTAGTATTACGATATATTGAATATTGCGATATTTCGATATATTGTCTAACTACTTTTCCTACCTTTTCCTTGACCTCACCAGAAGTAAAACATGCAGTGTTTTTTTTGTTTTGTTTTGTTTTTGCCCCACATGTACAGTACCGGTAGGCTACATTATTAAGCTTCTCTGGACTCAATACGCCACTGCAGGCGCAGACTGCAACATCGGGCGCTTCAGGCAGATGCCCGGTGGCCTGGCCTGGCATGGCTTGCACAATTTCTTTATTTTTATTTTTATATCGATACTTGGCGTCCAAATATGGATACAATATCGTCAGGCAAAATATCGCGATACTATGGTGTATCGACCCCCCCCCACCCCTAGTAAATGGCCTCTATATGATATCATGTGTTTTGGCAAATATATCACTCACATAAGCTGGTTGGAAGGAAAGCAAAAGTGCATTAGAGGAGGAAAAGCGACGGACAGAAGAATGCCTGTAAGTGGCATTCTAAAAGGTGTTGACATTCTGTCGTGCCCCTGCATGTGCTCCATGTCCTCGTTTGTCAAACAGGTTTGCTTGACTGGTTTTCCAATTTGTGACTCGAGCAGAAAGATCTCCTTAATTAAATGGATCACAGCTAAATTATATCACAGTGCTAATCTTCAAGGGTGATATGCACAGGCTCAAGATACTATTAGGGCGGTGAATCTTCACTGGCCTCACGATTCGATTCGATTACGATTCAGAGGGCTACGATTTGATTCGAGTACGATTATCGATGCATCTTAAATCGATGCATCACTTTTTTCCGCAATACATGATTTATTTTTTCTCACTTTATTTTTTCTCACTGTGGCTACTTTTAAAATAAAAGTGCATTTGGAATTGCATTGTATTATGATCCATAATTAAAATAAACAACTGCATGTTCTTCCATTATATTTTATTTGATTATTAAAAATAAATAAAAAATTAATAATCGATTTTTGACATTTGTGAATCGATGCAGAATCGTGCACGTCCGCATCGCGATGCATCTTATAATCGATTATTTTTGACACCCCTAGATACTATACGTATAGAGTTCAGAATCAAATATTTTCACTGTACCAAAATTGATAACTTAAGTGTCATTGACTTGAATTGTTCCCCAGGTTAACTTTTTTTAACTTTTATTTTGTTTAACTTATGATGCTTAGTGTGAACATTTCTCCACCATATGATTCCTGCAAAATGGAAAAAACGGACGGAATCATTGAATTTGGTAATAAAAAGGGAATCAACTGTAAAACATGGAATATTGCAGAATTTTCCATAATTTGGCCGAAATTGATAAAAGTAGGCCTAATTATCAAAATAAGAAGTAGATCTAATGATCGTAGTGACCTAAATGATTTCATAATTGTAAAATAGGCCTAGAGGTGTTTTGAGAGGGGGGGTCGGTCTTGCGTGGGACCCTTACTGCACCTCACAACTTAGTTTTTACCTTGAGATACATGTCGAAGAGACTGTCTGAGAGAGCCAAGTCATCAAAAAAAGAACAAAAATTTCGCTCCTAACCCCTAAATTAAAATTAACATGGAAAAAACGGAATTTGGACAAAAATAAAACTGATTTCATATGGCTCTACTGTACTGTGATAATGTGCCCTGTTAGAGCAAATGCCCCAATGTGAGATTCAAACTTGTCATGTGTATTGTCATAAAAAGAGGTAATTATGTTTTTTAATGCTTTGAATGAAAGGAAGAAAGAAAAAAGTGACTTGATCCGCCCCCCTTTCCCACACACGCGAGGCTATTGGATATCTCAGTATTGAAGGAACATGGATTTACGGTGGTGTAGTGGTAGCGCTGTCACCTCACAGCAAGATGGTCCTGGGTTCGATTCCCGCCTGGGACACTGTGGGCGCTGAGGGTGTGTCCCCATCCCCATGTCCTCAGTGCCTACACTGCCCAGGTGGGCTATCTCGTCAAAAGGGCCTTTCTGTGTGGAGTTTGCATGTTCTCCCCGTGCTCCCCTGGGGTTTCCCCCAGATAAGAACCTCTGCTAAAAACACACAAACATGCAACGCAAACCTGTCATTATCCAGTGACTCCAAAACTAATGGGTTTGTTCTGTCAAAGTAAGAGTTTGGTTCAGTAATTGATATCTATATGGAGAATGGTATCAGTGGACTCCTAGTCTTGAGTGTCTCTAGATTTTCAGCAGATTGTTGTGTTGACCTAACTTTCTCCGTCTGTTCTCCAGTTTTCTGTGAATATGTTTAGGACGTTGCCGCCATCGTCCAACCCCACAGGGGCCGAGTTTGACCCTGAGGAAGATGAGCCCACGCTAGAGGCTGCATGGCCACATCTGCAGGTACACACACACACGCGCGCGTGCACACACACACACACACACACACACACACACACACACACCTCATTGTGAGTTGATGAAAATCAACCCATTTTGCGCTTCCTGTCCAGTGTCTAAGTCTGTGCCCTTCTCTCCACAGCTCGTCTATGAGTTCTTCCTTCGGTTCTTAGAGTCGCCGGACTTTCAACCAAATATAGCGAAAAAGTATATTGACCAGAAATTTGTAATGCAGGTGAGTGTCAACAACGGGAGTGTGTATGCAGTGTTATAGGTGTTTGTTTTTGACAGCAAGACGGCAAAATATGAACATCCATGATGACCCTGAGCATACTTTTTTTCTTTTGATAGATCTTTGTATTTTAAATGATTGGAGCGCTCAGTTGAATGCTATCAGTGTCAGTGTCTGATTTTATTTAACTTTTTGGTGGCCAGCTGTTAGATCTCTTTGACAGTGAAGACCCCAGGGAAAGAGACTTTCTAAAGACCACTCTTCATCGCATCTATGGAAAGTTCCTGGGCCTGCGAGCGTTCATCAGGAAACAGATTAATTACATATTTTATAGGTAAGTAGTGGTTGAGTTAGATGCATGAGTGACATTTGTGTTGTGAACACTTAACGGGTTTGCATTTTGATCAATGTGTCACCTTGACGCGTCCTCATGTTTTTGGTGTGCTTGTTGTTTTCCCCAGCTTCATTTATGAAACTGAACATCATAACGGAATAGCAGAATTACTGGAAATATTAGGCAGGTAAGGGAGGTACAGCAATACCACTTTTTCTGAACACTAAACTTTAAAACATGGCACCTTTTATACCATTTTTGCTTTTGCCCCATTGCCAGCAATGGTTTTCAGTAATAGAAAGAAGCACTTTCATAGACGCATGTCTCCTGTCTCTGACGCTTCCAGAGTCCAATTGAGTCATAATCTTTGATTGCTAAAAATAACACTAATATTAGCATGTCTTTAATGGGTACTATCTTCTGTTGCAAAACCAAAGGAAAGCAAACAACAATACCAGCTATTGCTTAAAGGGACAGCTCACCCTAAAATCCAAAATACATATATTTCCTCTCACCTGTAGTGCCATTTATCCATCTATATCGTTTTGTGTTCGTTGCCTGAGTTTTGGAGATATCGGCGGCAGAGTTTCTGCTTTCTCTCCAATACAATGGAACTGGATGGCACTCGGCTTGTGGTGCTCAAAGTGCCAAAGAAATACATTTGGAAAAACTCAACAGCAATGTCTCTTTCCAGAAATCATGACCCCGTTACTCAAGATAATCCACAGACCTTGTTATGAGCAGTTTCATGGAGGAACTATTTTCCCTTGACCGAACTACACCCTCTAGCTGCTAGCTAGTTCTTACACGAGACTGCAAAAGAAAATCGTTCCTACATGAAACTGCTCACAACAAAGTCTGTGCATTATCTTGAGTAACCGGGTCCTGATTTCTGGAAAGAGTTTTTCAAATGTATTTTGTTTTGGTGCTTCAAGCCGAGTGCCCTCCACTTCCATTGTATTGAAGAGAAGGCAGCCATCTCTGCGGCCGATATCTCCAAAACTCAGGCAACAAACACAAAACGATATAGATGGATAAATAGCACTACAGGTGAGAGGAAAAATATGTATTTTGGATTTTAGGGTGAGCTGTCCCTTTTTAAGAATTTAGTTGACTTGCCACCCACCCTAAGCACAACTGTAGCATTGCATTTCCTTTATGCATTTCCCTTATGACAATCCTTTTCTCTCTGATCCTCGCAGCATAATCAATGGATTTGCATTGCCATTGAAAGAGGAGCACAAGATCTTCCTGTTGAAAGTTCTTCTGCCTTTACATAAAGTCAAGTCTCTTAGTGTCTATCACCCACAGGTGAGTCTCTTAGTGTCCATCACCCACAGGTGACACTCCACTTCCCTCATTCACTTTTGTGCAAGAACATTATCTCTCTGTTGCTCTTCTAAGAAGAAAACTTAAACCCATTTATACCTGATGCAGCATTTGTGTGTGTATCCCTTGCGGTCTTAAAGGGTTACACACACAAATGAGGGATATACACGCAAATGCTGCATCAGGAATCAATGGGTTAAATCTGTGTTGTACATGCTCTGATTTTGTTTGAATGAATAACCTTTTTGCTAACTCTTAATCTCTTGATAACTCTTTTCCCCATTAGCTGGCCTACTGTGTGGTGCAGTTCCTAGAGAAGGACAGCACACTCACAGAACCGGTAAGATTTGATTTATGAATGGATGAAAATCAGATATCGTTGTTTGACTTGGGCTTATATCCTCTCTAACCAAGCTACACTTAGTTAATCCATCAACACACAGAGTCGCTTGCTTCAGTCTTCTGTTTGATGGCATTTCATTGACATGCTCAGTCGTCGTGCGATCAGTCTGGTGATTGCCAGTCCTCTTGTTAGTATTGATCAGAACAGTGTTTCTTGCATGTGTTGTGCAGCTGCAAAACTGCCTTACGTTACTGCTACTTTATAGCCTCCCTGTGTGCGTCACAGATTACTACACTGCCAGCATTCATTAGTGAGAATAAACTCTAAAGCGAATGCTTACTAATTGTACTTCATTGAGTTTGAGTCACAGTGAACCATAATTCAGACAGAGTGTAGTTGACCAAGTGCACGCTCTTCAGGGAAGGCTGAGATGCACGAGGAGGAACATCATTGATTCAGACTACACGTGCGCTTCTCTAAATTTGGCTTTCCATCAGAAATATGTGAAGTAGTGTAGTCTTTAATATGCCGTCCGCGGTTGCCAGGTTTTATGATCTGAATGCTTTGGAAAAGGCCAGAGAAAATGCATTGAATTTATGCTAGAAACTTTTGCTAAATATTGGGAGGTCATTTTAATGCTTGACTTGTTTGATTTCAGTACAATCGATAGGGAAACAAAACGCTGTCTATTTTATTGCATTTTAAATAGGTTGTCGTCTATTAATAGAGAGGCAAAGTTACCGCCTAGTTCCTGCTTCAGCACTGTACCGGAGATTTTCATCCGCCGTTTATTTTCCCGTAGACATTTTGTAAAATGCTTATAAAAAATAGTTTTACTTGTTCAAACCAAACGGTTCAGATATATTTAGAAACAGGAGAGACCACATAACATTTCACTCGGACCAAAACGTAACAAAATTGCGGATTTAAAGAAAATATTTTTTCGATGTAGTTTTTTATAGTTTTCTTTGAGTGAAATGTTCTATGGTCTCTCCTGTTTCTAAATATAACTGAACCGTTTGGTTTGACGAAGTAAAACTCTTTTTATAAGCATTTTACGAAATGTTTATGGGAAAATAAAGGGCGGATAAAAATCTCTGGTACAGTGCTGAAGCAGGAAGTAGGCGGTCACTTTTTCCTCTCTTTCCTGCTTACATCTTCAGTCCCACATGATAAACCAACACTGATATACAAATGAATGTATTTCTCAACCTCAGATTCCATTCATTTTTTATTATTATTGTTTGAATCAGTCTTATCACCCTCACGATGAGTCCCACTACATTACTGTGTGTACGCTGTATCTCTCCGGATAATGTTGCATACTCTGTCTGTGGTCTCGTACACCAACGATCAGCTGGACAAACCACCTGTCCAAAAGACATCCTCAGCCCCATTGTAAGCCTGTTGTCCTGTCTTTTGCAGACGGTGATGGCTCTGTTGAAGTACTGGCCAAAGACCCACAGTCCAAAGGAGGTGATGTTCCTCAATGAACTGGAGGAGATCCTGGATGTCATTGAGCCTTCTGAGTTTGTCAAGGTCATGGAGCCTCTCTTCAGACAGCTGGCCCAGTGTGTGTCCAGTCCGCACTTTCAGGTTGGACATCCCTCTCTGTGCACGGGATCTGTGTGTGTGTGTGTGTTTGTTTCTGTGTTTGTGCTATATGTATTGCACGCCGCACGCATGCATAAGTGTCTTGTTTTCCAACCGGTTGCATTAGTGCCTGCGTGTACCTTGCAATCTCTGTGTCACTTGTGGTGTTTTCCTCTCTAAAGTTCCGTCTGTGTACCCTGCTATATAGACTTGTGTTGTCACGTGACCTGTGTGTGTTCCTGTATGTTTATGGCACATGTATTGCACATGTGTTTCTCAACCAGCTGGATTAGTGCTTGCGTGTACCTTGCAATCTGTGTGTGTGTCTCTTCCGCTGTTTTCCGCCCTGAAGTTGCGTACGTGTGCGTAACTGTGGTATAAACTCAACGTGTTCTGTAGGTGGCAGAGCGAGCGCTGTACTACTGGAACAACGAGTACATCATGAGCCTCATCAGTGACAACGCCGCCAGGATTCTGCCCATCATGTTTCCCGCCCTTTACCGCAACTCCAAGACCCACTGGAACAAGTGAGTCACCAACAGCACCACACTGTCTTTCCACTGTCTGTTTATCTCAGGGTCTTCCTGTTGAGGAGAGGCCATGGCAGCGTAAGAACGTGAATAAGAACGTCAATAGAGTTGGCCCTCCGTAATCTTCTGCTTCTTTGTGTTGTGTGCAGGACGATCCACGGGTTGATCTACAATGCTCTGAAACTCTTCATGGAGATGAACCAGAAGCTGTTTGACGACTGCACGCAGCAGTTCAGGGCAGAGAAGAGCAAGTAAGGCCCCAAGCCTGCCGTCTGCTTCTAGATTGAGCAGAGGGGGAGCGATCACCGCTCAGTCCAGCGTGGTCGAGTTGGAATGCAATTCTCCATTTACAGCCATTTCAGACACTGTCAAGCAAGAGTCTTACTCACAGTAGCATTTTGCACTTTTAACAGTCATATTAGGAGAAATTGATCGTAGAAGAGGCGGAGCTACAGTACATGACCAATTTCTGCATTGACACTAGCCTCTGTAGACCAGAATGCAATGCGGCCACAAGACGTGTTGCATCTTGGGTAAAGGGGACGAGTCTCACTGGTTTTCACCTGGAAAAACTCACTCTTGCTCTTACGGTTATAATGCTATTGCTCTCTCCATCTAAACATACAGTATGTTTATGTTATGTGTGTGTTATGGCTGTCAGTTGCCCTTAAAGTCGAGCTGAACCCAAAAATGACTTTTCTTTTCTTTTAGTTTAAATACCTGGGTATGCAGTGCACCTATTTAATGATGTATGCAAAGAAAATCTCAAAAATCGAATTCCTTTAGTTTTTCACACTTTTTCACATCAAAAGTTCATTTTTCAAGATTTCATTGATAACACTAATCTACAGTTTGCTGACGTCACCTAGTACTATCAAATTTCTACCCCATTTCAACCAACCATATCACGACATGCAGCTGTCAATCAAATCTTCATTTCAGGATAATTTTCTCTTCCAAATTAAGTAGAAAATGGTGCCTAGTGCCTGTCATCTGGCAGAATTCCCATCCCATAAACTAACTACCGTAAATTTCGGACTATAAGCCGCGGCTTTTTCCCCGTTTTTTGGCCCTGCGGCTTATATAACGGTGCGGCTTATCTATGGCTTTTTTCCCAAAAAAAAAAAAAAAAAAAAATCTTTTTTTTAGCACTCTTTCTAACTATAAATCCACTTCTGTTTTAATTTCCTCTCTTGCCCTCTTTTCACCACACCGCGGACACTGTGTGCACTGTAAAAAAAAACACAGGTGGTGTTGTGTTATGTTGTTTTGTTGAAATGTTAATAAATGGGAGCTTCCTCAAACAGCCATCTCTTTCCCGACAATCCCCTCTGTGCATGAACCCTTATATGGTAATTAAACATTAAAACACAATTAAAAAATAAATAAAATAAAAAATAAAACACCTGCGGCTTATAGTCCGGTGCGACTTATATATGTAACAAACAGGCAATTTTGCTGCTGCGGCTTATACTCCGGTGCGGCTTATAGTGCGGAAATTACGGTACTAACTTGGCCAATTGCATGAAACATGAACAAAAAACAAAAACTATAATCTCTAAGAATGCAAAGAAATGTAACTGGCTCGTTAAAACGGGCATTCCAGGAATATCGTATTTACAGAAATAGCGTAAAAGGCGCGCGCTTGAGAGTGTGGTAGTCAGGGGTCTCCCCTCAGAGATTTCAGGCGGGCGGGCAGCACCCATGCATCGGATTGTCCGCTCGCTCCGCACGAAGCAAGTGGCTGCCTGGTACTCCGCGGATCCCACTCGCGTAGCACGACAACACGCTGAATCCCACTCGATTTGGGGGTGGAACACGCCATGATTGACCAATGCCAAAGCCAGCCGACAGAATTGTCAAATCAAATCATCGACACGTATATGGTCCGCCTCTCAATTTGTTTTCAGTCTCTGACGCTCGTGCTATTGCATTCGCCTCCGGTTCACTTCGACTTTAAAATACGATTTCATTGTGAATTGACTGAAATTCAAATGAGTCACATAATTTGCCTGAAATTCAAATATAAATAAATGATGGTATTTACATAGTATTGACACATGAAAGCAGGGCACAATGAACAGTCGATGTGTCCCAAACAGAGATTCTCTCTGTAGTTCACATCGAGGAGAATCCAGTTAGATAGTTAGATAGTTGTCAGGCTGGTGTTTTCTGCCATGATGCCACTAGAAAGAGCACAGATGAGCAGGCTGGTAGAAGAGTGTCACAAGAGAGCAACAGAATGATACCAAATCATTCTGGGAAATCTATCGAAACAAATCTGAAATCACTAACTGAAGGGGAAGATGAAGCAGGTTGAGAGCAAGAAAGTAACATACTGTATGTGCTGTGAAGAGAAGCCAAAGACACGTTTCCACTAAGGTGGACAATAAAGTAAATCAAATCAAATCAAAGACGCAGGAAAAAAGGAAACCCCAACACAAACTTGAGGACTGCAGTGAACATCACAGATCCATGTGTAACGGATCTGACGGTGGAGTTTTCTAATCTTCTTGTCCTGTGTGTGTTAGAGAGAAAGCCAAGTGGAAAGAGAGAGAAGACGCGTGGCTGAGGATCGAGAATCTGGCCAAGTCAAACCCACAGGTGAGCAGAGAGCCTTTAACACAAGCGGTCCTACTGAAGCCAGGGTTGCACAATGAATCGTAGATAATCATGTATCGCAATTGTATATCTTCCAATCGTCTAATTTGGTGATATAAGTGTGTCTTACACAGTATTTTCAATTCCCCTTGAAGGTCCTGGTCTGGTATATCGAGGGCTATTTTTGTCACTGCTGCGAAAAAATAATCCAATAGAGGCGACTGAACAAGCAGTGAACTCAATTGCAATCTTTTTATGTCAGGTTGGTAATGAAATGAAAATGAATGAAAATTGATACGGAGAAGCGGGCAGAGAAACATGCAGCATGTGCGCTAAATTATCCTGTTGCGGGAATACAGGAAGAATAATCGCATAGATGACGACAACGGGTGCAAACGATCATAATAAATTGCGTGGATGATGACACAGAGAGGCAAAGTGGAACGTCACTTCCTGCTTCAGCGCTGTACCAGAGATTTTCATCTGCCATTTATTTCCCCCTAGACATTTGGTAAAATGCTTATAAAAATAGTTTTACTTGGTGAAACCAAACGGTTGAGCTAATATTATAATTGGGAGAGACCATAGAACATTTCACCTGGACCAAAACTTAAGAAACGACATAAAATAAAAAAAAATCTGCAATTTCTTTAAGTTTTGGTCCGAGTGAAATGTTATGTGGTCTCTCCTGTTTGTAAATATATCTGAACCGTTTGGTTTGACCAAGTAAAACTATTTTTATAAGCATTTTACAAAATGTCTATGGGAAAATGAATGGCGGATGAAAATCTCTGGTACAGCGCTGAAGCAGGAAGTAGACGGTCCCTTTGCCTCTCTATAGCGGCATAGTTGTAAATTCAGGAATTGAATGTTGGCTACAGTGTTGCCAGAGGTCCTACTTGTGTACTGAGGGAGCCCGTACACCCAGCTGACACCTGGGGGCTGTCTGTGATAACAGACAAGCAGGAGCATGCACACAAGTTCATGCATTGAGTGTGATTGTGAATGACAGGCGGTTGACACCTGTTCCTTCACACTACCACACCTTTTCACATATCTAGACCTATTGAAATACCTAACCCATGTACATTTTAATGTCAATAATTGCAATCTACACTGCAAAAAGATATTTTGTTAAGTCTAGATGTGTCTGCCCCCTCGCTGTTAACTTTGGTCTTGCAGCCTGTGGCGTGTGTTGCCTCACAGTCCTTCCTCATGTTCTTCTCTCGTCCCCATACAGTTCATGTTGTACCTCGACGGGATGGACTTGGGCAGTCCAATGGACATGGAGACAGATGCCTCCATGATCGATGCAGTGGACCAGATGCTAAAGAAGACTGTAGAGGAGGAAGCCATACAGGTAAGAAATGGACCGTTGCTTTGTGGGCGTAGCTGTGATTGCGTACGTGCGACAGTGGTGTGACTTTACTGTAGGCTTTTGTGGTTGGTGCTCAAATAGCACACAGAGACTTGATGTAAAATATGCATGGCCTGTGTAAACGTTTGCTCTGCTCTGTAATAGAACTGTTGAAAGGGTTGCTTTTTTGCTTTTTCTAGCTAAAATATATATTTCTGGTCAGTGGTCAGTATTATCTTCTGGCAGTCTGGAGAAAAGCTTTTTTTGTTTGCCTTCTCTTGCTTCAGTTACTGTATATCTCTCAAGCCCTCCAACAAACTTCCACAAAAATGCACTAGTCATGGGCTGAGTTATGTGACACATTTTTTTAGCAAGTTGCTACTTTCACGCACCTTGTTTTCTACTTTGTTTGCTTTCAAAGTAAAACGTTCATAAGGAATAGAAGCGGCCTCATGGCCAGGAAACGATCTAATGTCCACTGCAAATGACTCACCTTGTCTCCAACATGGCCCTAATGTACTTTCAACTCTGTTCTATCCATTACAGTGGGCGTTTCACTGAGCATGTCTTGGGTCAAGTATTGGTCTCGTATTTGTTTATGTCGGCCTGTTTTGTATTTTATAATTGTATTCATTGCAATTATGCTTAAATAAAATCATGTGTAAAGTGTAATCTTGAAATTATGCTTCTCTAGCGGGGGAGCTACCGTAAATTCCGGACTATAAGACGCACCGGTGTATAAGCCGCGGGACCAAAATTGACTATTTTTTTCTTCTATAAGCCGCACCGGACTATAAGCCGCGGGTGTTTTGATGTTTAATTACCATATGAAAGGGTTCGTGCACAGAGAGGAATGTCGGGAAAGCGATGGCTGTTTGGGGAAGCTCCCATTTATTAACATTTCAACAAAACAAAACAAAAGTCAGGTCACTAATCCCCAGACAAAATCACACAACAATAGGCTATATGTGCAGCAAACCTGTAACCAGAGAAGTCAAGTCACTAATCCTCGTCTTCCTCTTCTTCCTGCGTACTGAAACCACCAAAGTCCTCATCTTCAGTGTCGGAAACGAACAGGTTCAGGGTGGCTTCGTCAACCACTCTCCTCTCTCCTTCAGGT
Source organism: Poromitra crassiceps (assembly GCF_964638095.1). NCBI lineage: Eukaryota > Metazoa > Chordata > Actinopteri > Beryciformes > Melamphaidae > Poromitra > Poromitra crassiceps. Next base: position 26,305,191 of record NC_139630.1, read on the forward strand.
GCCATGGCACGAGTCCGATACCTCACGAGTCCGACACCTCACGAGTCCGAAAAAAGAGGCTAACTTCCCCCAGACCCTAACCCAAAACCTAACCTCTCCCACCCCCACGCCTAAACCTAACATCCCCCAGACCCTAACCCAAAACCTAACCTCTCCCACCCCCACGCCTAAACCTAACCTCCCCCAGACCCTAACCCAAAACCATGAGGTGTCGGACTCGTGAGGTATCGGACTCGTGAGGTATCGGACTAGGGGGCAGTCCCCGCAGCGGTGATCCTCTTCATCCCGCAGCAGTCCAGCGTTTTGGAACCCGTTGGTAATTGTGGATGTTTTCACACTCCTATAATATTCCGTGATCTTCCTTTGTGTGAATTCGCCGAAGTTTGTGATTTTCTCCTGGTAGTCGGGAGGGAGTTGTTCAGTAGTTCTCCCCCGGACGGACAGTCCCTTTTGCCCAGGTTACGCGCGGCTGCTCTGTTTGATCGGCGGCTGCTCTCTTTTAATGCGAGATTGACTGCTTTCAACTTGAAAGCTGCCTCGTGTGAATTTCTGCGTACCTTCCCCATGGTAAGTGAGAGTGTTGCTTCTACTGCTCGTCTTGTTGTGAATATTCCTTGATCTTCCTTTGTGTGAATTCGCTGAAGTTTGTGATTTTCTCCTGGTAGTCGGGGGAGGGAGTTGTTGCCCGAGTGGCCGTTTGCTTACCGTAATTACCATATGTAAGTGGTCACGCACAGAGGGGATTGTCGGGAAGAGATGGCTGTTTGAGGAAGCTCCCATTTACCGTATTACAACATTTCAACAAAACAACATAACACAACACCACCGTTGTTTATTTTTACAGTGCACACAGTGTCCGCGGTGTGGTGAAAAGAGGGCAAGAGAGGAAATTAAAACAGAAGTGGATTTATAGTTAGAAAGAGTGCTAAAAAAGAGATTTTTTTTTTTTTTTTTTTTTTTTTCTGAAAAAATCCATAGATAAGACGCACCGTTATATAAGCCGCAGGGGCCAAAAAACGGGAAAAAAGCCGCGGCTTATAGTCCGGAATTTACGGTAGTTAAATACAGGTGTTTGGCTGTGATGGGATAGGTAGGCTAGCAGGCTAACATGACTTGTTTAGCCGACCGGAGCTAAAGTTGTCAGCTCAAATATTTGAGGTTACTTCAGGTAATGTTACATTCCAGGAAGAACAACAATCTCTTGTCACCCTCCTTCATAAATGATTTAGCCGTTTGACCTAGTTTAAACCGGTCAAAGGTTTGAGTCGGTGTTAAACCCCACAGGCACGATGCATGCATTCAGAATACCCATGAACCCTGGTTACTTTTTATTTTTTTATTTTTTTACCACGCAAACAAATGTTATTAAACGCTGTAGAATGAAAACAAAATTTAAACTCAACCACACCACCAAGTTACATTTTCAAAGATTACAGTATATATTAGAGAAAAAAAACAAGAAAGTATTCCCAACCACAGTTCAGTTAATTCTCAAACAGAAATGCACAAAGCTTGAGTCAAGTCACACGGGCACCCAGCTGTCACCGTGACCGGCTTATCTGGCTGAGTAGAGGAGGAGACGTCTGGCTGTCAGATCCTCCATTGATTTCCTGAAGTTTATGAGAGATGTTTTGCCAGGTTCACGAGGACACGCGGATCAAACGTGGACTCAACGGCACAAATGCCTGAGGAGGCTTATGAAGTGCAGCTCCATCTTCTTCTGGGGAGGCTTATGAAGTGCAGCTCCATCTTCTTCTGCGGAGGCTTATGAAGTGCAGCTCCATCTTCTTCTGACGAGGCTTATGAAGTGCAGCTCCATCTTCTTCTGGGGAGGCTTATGAAGTGCAGCTCCATCTTCTTCTGAGGAGGCTTATGAAGTGCAGCTCCATCTTCTTCTGCGGAGGCTTATGAAGTGCAGCTCCATCTTCTTCTGGGGAGGCTTATGAAGTGCAGCTCCATCTTCTGCGGAGGAGGCTTATGAAGTGCAGCTCCATCTTCTTCTGGGGAGGCTTATGAAGTGCAGCTCCATCTTCTTCTGCGGAGGCTTATGAAGTGCAGCTCCATCTTCTTCTGCGGAGGCTTATGAAGTGCAGCTCCATCTTCTTCTGCGGAGGCTTATGAAGTGCAGCTCCATCTTCTTCTGGCGAGGCTTATGAAGTGCAGCTCCATCTTCTGCGGAGGAGGCTTATGAAGTGCAGCTCCATCTTCTTCTGGGGAGGCTTATGAAGTGCAGCTCCATCTTCTTCTGAGGAGACTTATGAAGTGCAGCTCCATCTTCTTCTGGGGAGACTTATGAAGTGCAGCTCCATCTTCTTCTGAGGAGACTTATGAAGTGCAGCTCCATCTTCTTCTTGCTAATTCTCACCCTACTGATTTGTGCGTCGCATCGTAAAGGGACCTACTGTAAGGGGCCGGTCTTTCCGAAAGCGGGTAAATCAGAGCCATATCATTGGTTGACATGGCTGGTGGGTGTGTGCGTGTGGAGGTGAGTGGGAAAAAAAACAGACTGATGGCTGGAAACCTATTTCTTATAATTTATAACAACATCGTTTGGGCCATCGCCACAAGAGGATTATTCAAAGCGGACGAACATGATGGTCATATAATTTTGGGAAGACATTCAAAGACAAAGAGCAACTAGAAATCAAAATGTAATGACCTGATGACCCGGTGCATTTGAAAGCTGCAGTTGGACTTGAATGTGATTGGTTCTGTTGGACTTGAATGTGATTGGTTCTAGCACTTGAATGTGATTGGTTCTAGCACTTGTTGTTTCATTTGCGTAATAACCTTTCTCATCACGTTCTGGGCCAGGTTCATGTTGCCGCCTCGCTTCTCTTAGACAATGAATGGAGGCAAACTGTTTGTCGAGGGAAATCGGATCTGTTGTGCAACTCGTGTGAGACACCTTTTTGTTTTGGATCAGATTGTATGATCTTTGCTATGTTGTTTGTTGAAAGTGTAAGAACAGGGTGATTGAGAGGGCAGTCTGATGTGTTTTTTTCCCCTTGATCAGGATCGAGGATTTGAAATATTATTTCAAAGGTGAGAACTTGAAGGTGACAGTGATGAATATCACACTGCTGTTCCCTTCTGTTCACCAGCTTCAGGACATGTTGACAACACAGGCACGGTGGCACAGTGGTAGTGTTCTTGTCTCGCACTCTCGCCCCACAGCAAGAAGGTCCCGGGTTCGATTCCCACCTGAGATGCTGTTGGCTCTGGCCGGTATGTCTCCCCAAGCCATCAGTGCCTGGTGCCCAGGTGGGCTATCTCGTCTCCAGAAAGGGTCTTTCTGGAGTTTGCATGTTCTCCCCATGTTGCCCTGGGGTTTCCTCCACATAACAATATGGACCCATCCCCCCCCCCACACACACACACACTAAAAACATGCAGAAGATCATCGTCTGACCAGCGGCGGATGGAAGAAGTTGGTCCCCGGGCGCTTCACTGCAGCTGCCCACCGCTTCTGCCCTGAACCATGGAGGAGGACGAGCCAGGATGGGTCAAACGTGGGGGACAAAGTTCACGGCGCCTCCAATTGCATGTGTGGCGTCTGTGACGAAATAAAGACAGGGTTTGTCTGTCCAGTTTCTGAACACGTGACGCAACCTAGAGACCAGCCAGGGTCACCATAAACTGCTGTGCAGAAGGTTCAAGAGCACTGAATCAGTGGGGATTGTCTGTGAGGCTTTATGTTTGTACCTCTACAGTGTGTCTTTATGCTGAATGTGTCCTGACCACTGTCCACTCTGCCTCTCACCCCATGTCTCCAGCTCCAGAGGGACCACCGTATGGACCGTCCGCTGATGAGGAGGAAATCGGAGCTTCCCCAGGACATCTCCACCGTCAGTGCCCTGGAGACGCACCGGAGGGCCGTGGACATGTTGACAACACATGACGGCCACTAAGAGACTCTCCTCGACCACCATGAACCAGCAACAGCATCCACAGAGGAACCACAGAGGAACCACAGGCCCACCGCGGCCCAGGCCAGCACAACAACAACAACAACAACACAACTACGGTATCTCAGTCCAGTCCAGCACAAACACAGAACTGAACTCAAGAGCCCCCAGCTCCACCTGACACTGAAAATGCCTGGTGCTGGACGGCCTGGCATGACCAGAACATGCACCATGCCCTGAACGTCACCCAAGATAGTGTTTTTTGTCTCTCTCTCTCCTCCCTCTTTTCCGCCTGTCCCCTCCTCTCGACTTGTCAATGTTTTAGGGGTGCTGTGCTGCCCCCTTCTGGTCATTTCTCTCAGGTGTTCCTTTCTTCTGTATGTGAGCGGTCTTTCTCTTGCCTCCTCTTTATCGATGTCAGGTGCTTGTACAAATAATATGAGCCCCCAACTGTAACCTCAGTAGAGGGTTTCTTTAGTTTGATTAAAAAAAGACAACAAGAAATCGGTTGATAATAACAAAAAATTATTGTTTCTATATATTTAACATTAGCTATTTTTCTCACAACTTAAACTAAACCGCTGTTAATATTTTTTTTCCTACATAGTATGAATGTTATGAGCTATTCTCACCTTAAGCAAGGAGAAGAAAGCACACTTACCAATCTGTATAGCGGTTAGTGCTCTAAGCGTAGGAGCTTGATATCCTCCCCCCCCCCCCAGTACATCTTCCATGCCCTGCGATGATTCATGGATTTTTTGCTTGATCAGCACAACATCTCGTCATGCGACTGTGTCTGGATTACAAGCGTCGTAACGCGGTTCTGTTCATCCGAAAGTGCTGGCCTGCCAGAGGTTCAAGTTCCAGGTTCTTCATCCAGTGGATCTCCGTTCCTGTGTAGAAGAATGGTTTGGTGCCAACTCCACTTAAACTTCACTTCATTTTATTTCTAATTGTGTTAGTAGGCAATACGTTAGCACAGGTTGGTTGCGGAGTGTGTTGGTGGCTCAAACAATGTGTCATTGTTCATAATTATACCTGTGGATGTATTTGATTGGAATCAGTCCAAGCTCAAGCCTGGTTTTGCTGCGCCAGTTACACGAGGGGACACACTGTAGATCTAGTCCAGTCATTTAGCTCGTGTGTTTAGTTAGCATGCTCGTTAGCGCACACTATTTGTCACTGTCATCCATGATGCTTACGAGAGTTCAGAGAGATGACGATGTTCGTTAGTCGTAGAGTTTACAAACCCCCCCCCCCTCGCTGAGATGCAGACATCATATCGCAGTGCGGTCGCGCGAGGAATCAAAAGGGAGGCGCCTGTTCTTGGGGGGGAGTCGTTGCTGGTCGCTTTGCTTTTTCTACTCCTCTCAAGCAAGACCCTTTTCTTTATCAAAAAGCTTGTTCGCTTCATCGACGAGATACGTTTGGTTTGAACAGGTCAAACACGAGCCTTTCTTTTCACAGTGCCTTTTATAGTCTAAGGGGATGTCGGCTCGGCTGAGAGTAGAGTAGTAGCGTTATCGAAATGCCAAAACCATAAAAAATTGTAAACGTCGGTTTCCAGAACGACGACGCGTTCGTAAGTCCGTACCGAACTCCGCACACACCTTGTTAACGGCAAAGTGCGTCCGAGCTGCTTTGACGACAGCACCACACGCCTTGTTCAATCTACAAAGCATCGTATAGAGTGGTGAAGCTAGAGAGGGGGAAGCAGAGGAGTTAGGCCCCGCCCCCCCCCCGACCACTTCAACGACAAACAAGCACTTCCTGGTGAAAACTTGAAGAAAAGAAAATGGAAACCTAACTGGAAGAAAAAAAAACTCGTAACTAATTGAAATCCGTGATGCTGTCCGTCTCGGCGCGTGGGCGGGGTCAGCTGCTCTCCTGTGTGCCTACTGATAACCGCTAGCCGACTCGCGGGAGAGGAAACCACCTCCCATAGCAACTTCTCATTCTGTGCCCCCCCCCCCTCTATCCCATTCCACTTTTCATTTGTGTCCTTGCGCCCATTGTCTGCCCCCCCCCCCCCCCCCCCCCGGTCCTCGTCACTGGCTGCACTTCCTCAGTAGAAGCCCACTACCCTTGAGGGGATCATTATTTCTGTTTGATCTGCTTCTGGAATCTGGACGCTTGCGACTTGTTTTTGTCGTGGTTTTATTTGTTCCTTGTTGGCCTGCAGAACACACCCGTCAGTGTTTTGGACTGAATGTGCAAGTTGTAAATAATAACCCATTGTTTCATTCTCTCCTTGTTTTTGTCTTAAAATAACATTTACCAATGATTTCATGCTTTTACCAAAATCCCATCCCCTACGTCTCCCCCTAAGTCTTGGTAAAATGAAGAAAAAAAAAATCTTCCATCACATCAGTGTTCAGTGTTCCGCCTCCTCTGGACTTGTGGGGTGTGCTGTACGAGTAGCGCAGCAACACGGCCCCGTTGTCCGCCCCCCCCGGAGCAGAGGAGTGTCCCGTTGGTGACTGTTGTTGTTCATGAAATGGCTTTAATAACTGCTTCTTTGGAGCTTTCTTCATTTGACATAAGCTTTGTTTTTCGTTGAAAAAGGATGATTATTTTGCAAGTGTCCTTTTAGTATACGTCTCGTACTAAATGGCTTCTAATATTGTACATATAGCGTACTTTTATTTTATGTTATAACTATTATTAAATGGTAGATTTCATATTTTGTACAAAGTACCCCCGTGTACAGAACACAGAGGTTATTAGCAACTGCAGACAGTTGGTATGTGGCACAGACTTCAACACGTGACTATTTACATTTAGAAACCGTATAGAATTTGGGTAGTTTTTTTTAAATACATTTGTAACGGACATCTTTTTTGTTTCCACCTCCAGACCTGTGTTGAGAGATCCTGCATACATTAGCTTTTTGTGTTTGCTTTTATCCAAATCTCCAGTGGTGTACATCTATCTATAATATGGCAAATAAAGAGAACATGTGAGTTTTATATTTTCATCCTAAAAAAAAATGTGCGTGTCATTATTAGCTAGTCTGTCTTTTTCTACCAATCGGCTCTCTAGATTCTGCCCAGGATCCCAGCCTTTCCCATAGGGACACTGCGGGAGCGTGTCGTCATTCAGAAACCACGCCCACGCGGAAACAAAAACTCCCCCCTCCCCCAAGGCGTTCTCCTATGTCACGTGTTGCACACAAAGATGATGTATACGGAAGATGAACACTCCCAACTTCCTTGACAGCTAAATCCACATTTTTCTTCTCGCCAATTCTCAATGGCTTCCTTGTTTTGCTCGGGAGTACAATTTTTTTTTTAATTGGCCATTTTTTACATTTGTTGTCTGCGCAGCCCACCACCACACAACAGCTTTTAGCTATGTTTAATTCAAGGAAAATGACGCTGGTGTATGGGAGCGAATGGGGTGCTTTCCCCCGTGATGGGCGTGGCCTATTTCATGCAGTGTCTCTTATAGGAGGGTTTGACATCCCATATTCACAGTACACGCTGTCCTCAAAACATTCACACTGAGTAACACGTCCCTCCTAATTGGAGAAGCACTTGTTAGGACTTGCTCGACTTTGACTTTGGTTCAAACAGCGGTCAATCCTGAAGGGTATTTAGAAAATGACCTTACATTGTAATTGTCAAACAGAATGCATCGGTTTCCCTTCCCTGTACTTGTTGGCTAGACGAATAGATCAAGGGAAGGTTACAGGGAAGCTTGGCTACATTCCAAAAATGTCACAGCTGCTTCGTTAGTTCACCCTCTCGTTACCACTCCTCTGTCAGGAAGAGAAGGGAGGCGGGGTGAAAGACAGCACCTGCACTTGAGCATCATCGCTGAAATTCAGTCTCTACGAGGAGAGTTCTAGCCTATATATGTACGAAGATATACTAACATAGCCTACATAAACTTTCAGATCTTGATTTCATCGTCATTTTGTATTCTTTTTCTTAGGGATGTACGATATTGTCTTTTTTTTGGCCGATATACCGATATTGTCCAACTCTTCATTTCCGATTGGATATCGGCCGATACCGATATATGCAGGCTCTTTTTTCACCAAAACTAATTTCAGGTAACAACATCACATTATCTCCTGTGGGTGAATTAACACATTATTATGCCTACTTTTATTGTGATGCCCCACTGGATGCATTCATAAATGCAACAAGGCTTTCCAAATGTAAACATTCTCCGTGCTAAATAAGAAAACGACTCCAAACAAACACAAAACCCACACACTCGCGCTCAAAAACTATACATCACATCGCTTATATTTTGACATTTTGAGTGAGAGCAGAAGTAGCTCAAGAATTTGATGTATATTATATGCATGTCGGCTTAAAGTTGTGTGTCATCATTGGCATAAAAACCGATACCGATATTTTCCGATATTACATTTTTATGCTAATATCAGCCGATGATATCGGACATCCCTACTTTTTCTCATACCTGATTGTCCAATCACCTCACATCTAGGAAGCACAGTATTTCACAGACTGCTGATCATAAGACAAACAATCATACTTTACTCCCTGGAGACGTGCCGAAGGAGACAGATTTTCTCGTCTCCTTTGTTCATGACCTTATAGTGCCAGCTGTCCTGATAAAGGTTTGCAGATCACAGAGGTGGAGGAGCTGTTGGTGGAGGAGCTGTTAGTGGAGGAGCTGTTGGTGGAGGAGCTGTTGGTGGAGGAGCTGTTAGTGGAGGACTACTTGACTACTGATGCTACAAGCAACATTGTTTGGGGAGTAATTCTGGGATGGAGGTACACATTTAATATAGGTAGGTACTGTATATTACATTTTCTTACAACTATCCCTGGTGATGAAATATGTCAGGAAATCATTTGTAGTTTAGTTAATAGCATTTTCCATTTGCCTCCAGCTCAACAGCCAAGAAACAATACAAAGACTCTTCACATTTTAGCATAATGTTTCCTTTACAAAAGTCTAACAACCTAAAAGCCAGTTTCAGTGTAACCTCCCTTATTGCATTTTCTTTCATAGTCCTTTGATGCCACCTTCTGGACGAAATGGGGAAACGTCCATCATTTCTGGTCATTGTGCTGTTGATTGAGTTACAAATTATCGCTTTCATACTGTACGTGAATTATGCTAATTTCTATTCAGCGGTTTTTAGAGTAATACAGGAGAGAAAAACAGTCCAGTGCCGTCTTTTCCCTTTGAAACCAACGACTTTTCTCAGTCAACATAGATCTCCAGATCTATCATACATTGGAGAACATTTTATTGGAGGTAGAAAGAGACTGACATCAGCTGACTGAAAACACAACATATTTCTGACACAATGGGTCAAGATCTCAAGCTTTGTCATTTTAGCTTTTTATTCATATAATTGAAGTTTTTGATGTTTGCTGTTTTAATCACTTTAGTCACAAATTGTCCTCAACATTAAAGACAATACATTATTTCTCATGGCTGGAAGTAGAGTGGTCCTGCGATCATTTTTTCCCCTCCGGCATTGGGCAGACCCGCTGCGCGGGCTCGCCGCACGCAGCTCGGCTGCTGCGTGGCCTCACCTGCTCTTGCATGCGCAGCGCACAATCACATGCTCTATTGGCATGCGCAGCGCACAATGGTTCAACGTCGCATCACTGATGACATCACAATGCCTATGACATCACTGATGTCACAATGCCTATGACACCATCAGTGCCTATGACATCATCAGTGATGTCATAAGATGATTTTGGTCAATAATGGTGTCACTGATGATGTCATAGACATTGTGACATCAGTGGCACATTATTTTGGTCAATAATGATGTCACTGATTAAATATTTTTTGAAATATTGAAAGGAGACGCATTCATGAAATTAGCACACCAGCATTCTAACTGAATTCATACCAATCAAAAGATTTATAAATCATGTGTTCATGAACAGATTTCTTGTTGGACGCTGCTAGGTGCCCTCACCAGCCATTCTCAGACATCTTCAAGCTCTTTAACAGACTTGTCTGAGGTCACTCAGTTCCCCATTCATTTTGGAGACAGCAGTGGCGGTTGGCAGCCACCCTCCCCTCGTGTCTTGTGTCTAGCACCCCTGCTGGAATCCGCGCTGAACTGAAATTAACCTGCACAGGAGAATGAAGGGATTCTGACCTTTTTCACCTTTTTTAAAACGCCACCATGGCAATAATGATACATTCCAAAAGACACTGGCATCATCGGGTATAGATTTGTCAGAATAGCTTTCTCCATTCTCCAACTCTTCAGTCGTGTCGTTTCTATTCCTTCAAAGTCTGTTTGATGGCTTTAAAATAGTTTGTTTCTCCTAAATGACTGCCCTAATGAGCATGCAAATGGTCCCTCACAAATGAAATAACCCAATTTGCATAATTATCAACACACGGCATCCCAATTATCTCAAAGAAAAGACTCCTTTGATGGGCTTGATGCGTCACTGAGGAATCAAATTACGTCAATGTTTTAAATTACTTTATCTCCCTCTTTCTCACATCACCCCCCCCCCACACACACACACACACACACACACACCTCATCTAATCGTTTTCCTGCGCTCAGAGATGAGCTCATTTAGATTCATTGTTTTTGCCCTGCAGTGAAAGTGCCGTGGCGTTTTCCTACTTCAAATCTGCTGTGTTGCGTTTGTGACGATGAGGTCCCGAGGGCCTCCTTTAACTGTCTTGTCGGTGATCAAATCTCGCTGTGCAACCCCCCTCAGGACTCCCCCGGTAACCACAAGACATCCTGTCACGACAAAGAATGTCAGACCCTATCGCCATGGAAACAGGGCTCATAAGTTTTGAGCGTCGACCCCGTTGTGACTGCATCCAATCGGATTTGAGGAAAAGCTTTCACTGCTTTACTCCGGCATTTGTGTGCATGTGAATCTATAGGCTATGTCTGGGTATGTCTCTTGTGTGTCTTTCTTTGTATGCCAATCCATTTTTTGCGTCCGTGTGTGTGTGTGTGTGAGTATAATGTCCAAATCTGGAGGGATTTGATGGTGTGTGTGTGTGTGTGTGTGTGTGTGTGAGAGAGATAGGTGGGTGGGTATGACTCAGCAGCAGCACAGCTTTTTGTGGCTGAATGGTGGAGAGAGAGGACCAGCTACCACGGGAGGATAGGAGCCAGAGAGTGACTCATCTTGACACCCTGGGGGTCTTGGATGCAGAGCAGCAAACACGACTGCTGCATGGTGTTGTATCCACTTCTTCCCCTCTCTCCTCTCCCCTCTCTTGGACAGTGTTGTTGGGCAGTAAAGTAACGCGTAGCGGAGGGTACACCGGGGCAGAGGGTGCGCCCGCCCTGGGCCCACTCCACAGTGGGCCCCCATTTTTTTTATTTTATTTTTTTTGCAGGCCAGGCCAGGCCACCGGGCATCGGCCCGACGTGCCCGATTATGCAGTCCGCGCCTGTCTTTGTGTGAGAGGGAGAGGGAGACAGGGGCAGACAGGGTGCTGTCTGTGACAGCCTGTCGCTGTCCATCTGCGGTGGTGCTGAACCCGAGGGCTGTGCCTCGGTGCTGAAACATCTGAAGAGGCCTGGCTGGCAACCTGTGTTGCTGTCTGTAAAGTGGCTTCACTGTAGGCTTTCTTGGACATAATATTACTTGGCTCAATGAGTGACAAATTGTGTTTTTGGATATAGGGGCTATCAGCTATTTTACAGTTGTGACTTAAAATGACTATTTAATAAAGTCAATGGTGTGAGTGGTGTGAGTGGAATTCGAATGCTGTGGGCTCCGTTACAGACAAGGTGCAGTTGGGTAAATAGTGCGAGTAACTTGCCCCACGCTGCTGTTGAATGAGAGAGTCGAGGCTTTTCTCATCGCCACATATAGAGAGGCAAAGTGACCGCCTACTTCCTGCTTCAGCGCTGTACGAGATTTTCATCCGCCATTTATTTTCCCATAGACATTTCGTAAAATGCGTAAAATGGTTGTACTTGTTCAAACCAAACGGTTCAGATATATTTAGAAGCAGGAGAGACCGCATAACATTTCACTCAGACCAAAACGTAAAGATATGGCTGATTTAAAGAAAATATTTTTTCAATGTAGTTTTTTTTTAGTTTTGGTCCAAGTGAAATGTTCTATGCTCTCTCCCAATTCTAAATATAGCCGAACCGTTTGGTTTGACAAAGTAAAACTATTTTCTATAAGCATTTTACGAGATGTGTATGGGAAAATAAATGGCGGATGAAAATCTCTGGTACAGTGCTGAAGCAGGAAGTAGGTGGTCACTTTGCCTCTCTATTAAAGACAGCCTGAGTGCAGCCCGGTCTCTTTCTTTGATGCTTGACACTCGCCATCACAGTCTCCTCAGCATCAAAGCAAAGCACTTGGGATCAGGCCAGGCGCCAGTCGGCCATCTTGCCTCACAGAAGACTGGCGGGAGAAGTTGGTAACGCTTTAGAATACAGTCCGTAACTTCCAGGGTCAATACAGGGTAACACAATATGAAACTACAGGGCAGTGTTGTTGGGCAGTAAAGTAACGCGTTCAGTAGCGGAGGGTACAGGGTAACAAAATCTGAAACTACAGGGTAAGTACAGGGTAACAAAATCTGAATTTATGGAATAAGGGGGTAATAAAGGGGGACTTATAAAGAACTTATACCGTAGCTATTTTTGTAACTACTACAACTACAACTTTTGTCACTTTTCGTACCTACTCTGTGGTTACAGGGTACTACGACCTATGAGAAATAATCATTTAAATTTAATTTCAATTTAGAAGAACTTGTACTGTAGTTATTCCGTAACTATTGGGTACAATAGTGACAGGACACATGATGTCCCCTAGAGGGGAGAGGACAGGACGGGACACATGATATCCGTTACAGGGGAGAAGACGGGACACACGATGCTGTTTGGAAGTTGGTGAAATGACGCTGTTGGTTTGTAAAATGACACTGACACCAGGCTGAAGGAGAGGGACAAAATAATATGCAGAGTAAGATAAACTTTTTTTTCCCTAAACACAAAGAAATAAAAAGTAGGAAAGGAAAAACTAGACGTTTATTTGAAAAGGTAATTTAAAGGTGAGGTAAATAAAGTAGCTTCTCGTGTGTGTGTGTGTGTGTGTGTGTGTGTGTGTGTGTCTGTGTCTGTGTCTGTGTCTGTGTGAGGTGGGGAAGGGGAGTTTCACCGTCACAAATTTTTACTCCAGTAGATGAGTTTTTCCATCAAACAATTCACATGCTATGAGTAAAGAGATATATCAGGTTCAACAAGACTCACCGGTGTTACACATGATTTGAGTCTACTTACTGTACTCCTACAACCTCTGTTTACCACGTCTCACCTCCTTCCATAGATTTGACTAAGTATACATTCAGCCCAAGCAGCCAATTCTTTTCACCTCGAACGCATGCGTTAGAAAGTGGCCCGGCGTGCAGCCATATCAAATCATTTACTTGTCATGGAAATTGAGCCATAATAGAAACTAATGTTACAGTACGTCTTCTCCGTTGTGTGTGTGTGTGTGTGTGTGTGTGTGTGTGTGTGTGTGTGTGTGTGTGCGCGCGCCTGCGTACATAAGTGCACGTGGGTGCATCCATAGATATAGAGAGGTGATAGAGAGGGCCACACAAAAACAGTAGCCTACTGTAACACCATCACTCCCAAATACAGCTACTAATTTGATGAAAAGGACTGGTAAACAAAGTTTATTATACCAACATTTATATTTTTCATATTCAAATTTAGTCATTCTTCCATTCAGATGACACCAGAAATTTTGCTCTAGCTTTAAAACAGCCCGCTACAGCAATTTGATGGGGTACATCACCCTAAGTTATACTAATCAGATTAGTAATGTTGCATGTGTGCAATGTGCATCCTGGATATAGTTTGTTACAATAGTGTTAACTCAAATGCTAACATTAAACAGTATGTGGATGGACAATGCTAACACCATTAGCGCTTCTGGAATGTACAGTCAAATAAAAACACAGATTTGGGTGGTCTAACCTAACCAACATTTTTATTTTGTTTTATTTATTAGTATATATATTTTTTGGGGAAATTAACCCAGGGGCCACACTGAGTGAGGTCGGGGGCCACATGCGGCCCGCGGGCCGCTAGTTGCCCACCCCTGATCCAGGGGATCAAGCTGTGGCAACCTCTTGACTAATAATCCCACTGCCATACACTCTTCTTCTACTGTGCCTGTCTGGAACATACAGACAGGAGAGCTTTATTACCTTCTCATATCTGGGCCACGTAGGGACATCCTCATTGTCTGCTAGATCAGCAGCAGGTCTGTACAATAGACGCATGTAACTGACTGTATGTGGGGCAGATGAAGCAGGACGCTGTTAGACGACGCAGCCTCACCTGACCGTCTGGAGCCCTCGATGCTCTCGGCAGACAAGGTCGGCGCACACACTTGAGGGAGGTGAGGGGCAGGAGAACGCCGGGAGACGAATATTGAAAGACTGTGAGAGGGAAATGGAGAGAGATAGAGGACAGGAGGAGGGAGGGAGAGAGAGAGGACAGGAGGAGGGAGAGAGAGTGAGAGAGGACAGGAGGAGGGAGGGAGAGAGAGAGGACAGGAGGAGGGAGGGAGAGAGAGAGAGAGAGAGAGGTCTTTTGCACTCTGTGCTCTTCTTCTACATGGGTGAGCAGGAGCAGAAAGGGATGTTTGGTTGAGAGGCTTCATCCAAACAGCATGGGTTGTGTGTGTGTGTGTGTGTGTGTGTGTGTGTGTGTGTGTGTGTGTGTGTGTGTGTTAGATGTGGGAGGATTACAATGATTCTTTACAACATTGGAGGTGCCATGCCCCTCCACTCCCACCTCTCTCTCTCTCTCTCTCTCTCTCTCTCTCTCTCTTGCTTTCTGTGTGTGTGTGTGTGTGTGTGTGTGTGTGTGTGTGTGTGTGTGTGTGTGTGTGTGTGTGTGTGTGTGTGTCTTGCTCTCTCTCTCTCTCTCTCTGGCTGTTTGCATACATTTTTACTGTTACTGTTATGAAATCTCATCTATTATTAACCCTGGGACATGGGGCCAGGTTAACAAAACCTTCGGGGGCAGTGGGTAGGGGGGTAATATATATATATATATATATATATATATATATATATATATATATATATATATATATATATACAGTATATCCTTTAGTTTAAATCATTTTCATAGCTTTCTGATTTTGCTTGTGATAAAAAACAAACACACGAATAAATGGGGTTCTTGGAAGCAAAGTTCTCATAATGTTTGAATGAAGAGCGTGTTTGGACTGCATGTTAGCAGCAACATCAGCTTTACCGTTTCACTGACTTGAGAGTCAATCTTGTCTGGAGAAGTAGGTAGGAAGTCTACAAGAGACACATTTGGCCAGTGCTGACCTTTGTGGAAACCAGAATTCATTTCCCCTTGAAAACATCTGTTGGCATGTCCCAAAAACAACATTCTTCATTGTGCTCCAGAACAGACTTATTTTGGTTTCAAGTTAGCCGTAAAAAATAACCCCAAAGTTCCTGATGTGTATTAAGGCCTGCATGGATATCATGTTAATATCATGTCACGTTAACTTGACCCATGACCAAAACTTTACCTAACTCTAACTGCACATTAGTAAAGGCCCAGTCCACTAAAAGACAACTATAATTTCTCCCCCAGCATTCAGTATGTTTATTGGAAAAAAACAAGACTAGTCGGAACCTAGCATATGGCCAGCACGATAAAGCGTTCACGAGCATTGGCACTCAAATCGGCATGCAAATTGGACTGGACAAAGCCAGATATAGGGGCCGCTTGCGCTGGCCAAAAATCATTGTTTGTAATATTTTAAGTGAACATTGTATGAACAAAACCTCAATTGGCTCAGAGTGGGTTTCAAGTTCGGCTTAGAATTGCTTTTTGGGTTTTGATTGTGGGAGATTGCTTTGACCCTCTTGGAAAGCATGCAGCACTCCTGGCAAACTACAGGTACAGCAGGCTACATGAAGCTGAAGTATGCCATGATGAAAGTTTGAAGTAACACAATCAATTGTCATGATGGTAAAATAGGAAAATAAGGCCCAGGTTGAAAATAACCAGAATTATCATATAAATATAAACCAGAATTATCCTTTAACCAAATGTGTTTGACTTGTCTCAATTCAGCCTAACCTTTAGCTAACCCTGTGGCAAAATAGCATGTCTCATCCATTGCAACATAATCCAATCTGTGGTGGTGGAGGAACAGAATCTTTTGTTTGCGTAATTGTGCACATACATTTTGTACACAACTCTGCGTTATATGTTGACTATAAATGGTTATATTTTAGTTTTACGAATTTAGAATAATCAAAATGACCACAAATAAATAAATAAAGGAAAAAACTCACAATGAGCCATCGGTTCATCACACATTTATTACACATACGCAGATAAACCTGGATATATATTACACAAGCACGCAAACTGTAGTAGAAATGGACCATTCTGTTCAGCATATTCGTTACTAAAGATTAAATATGCTGTGCGACTTCAATATAATTCCGGCTATGAAAATCATGCAGTCACACTTGGTCTTTTTTTTTTTTTACAGATGTACCCCATTTATTTTTATTATATATATTTATAGAGTATGCAAAAGCAATCTGCCACCTCCCCTGCCTGATCTAATTGAAATGTTAGACGGTTCGGTGATCTCTTGTGCGTGACTATTGCTAAAACTATGTATACAACTACAGCATCCACAGAGTCCAATGGAAAATGCATTTGACCTCTTT
Organism: Poromitra crassiceps; assembly: GCF_964638095.1. NCBI lineage: Eukaryota > Metazoa > Chordata > Actinopteri > Beryciformes > Melamphaidae > Poromitra > Poromitra crassiceps. Next base: position 26,321,789 of record NC_139630.1, read on the forward strand.
AGAGACCTAACTTGGCCCGAAAGAGAACAGAAGGTTATATAGGACCATGCTGGTTGAAAAACACCCTCATAGCCCTGCAGGGTTTATAATTTGTTACTTAATTATAGGTCTGCCCTCTTGCCTATTTTTAAGAAATTGTAGGCATTTATTAAGAAATTGTTTCAGCATCATTTAACAATTGAATATGCTGAGCACTTGTGACTGGGCGGGTAGTTGATGGGACAGAACACCAAGCTGTGGTGCCCGAAGACAACATTTTGTCCTGAGTTCCCCTGTGGGATCATCGTGACATGCTGAACACACTGGAGCTGAAAAAGAGCATTGTTAAAGTAACACGATGTTCTAGCTCCAGGACAACATGATCAAAGTTTCCAAAGCTGCAGTTCGAGTAGGAAAGTGATACTTGGCTGATGATTAAAGCTTTTTTTTGTTTATTGTATGGTGGTCTAAAGCCAGATTGGAGGATATTACCGAATTTGATATTGTTTGAATTCAGGAATTAGGCTAACCGCTGCCGGGCTACCACTTTAATCTAGAATGTTGATGTGCAAACAAAACAGGAAGGAATGTGGTTGTGCTCTTGTCATGTTGCTGTGATGACACGTCGCAGATTGTGATATTATCTCAGGCATGTGTTTGTTTGGTCCATGTGGAGTCTGAGGGTCAAGAGGTTAATTCTAGTATAGAGATTGGAAAAGGAGTTCAAAGTACAGAGCTTAGCTGTTGACCGATGTATTGTCAACTGGACTGCTTAGACCAGTGTTGCTCAACTTGCGGCCCGGGGGGCCCCCCACGATAGGGTGCTGCAGAGTGGCCTCCCTAACCATTGTCTACTCTAATTCACTATGAAAACTAATGTTAAATCAAGTTTGACTGAGATCCAGCTGTCAATTGTCAAATATCGCCGCCTGCTTGTCGCCCGGCACTTAACCTAATCTAATTATCCAGTGTGTGCACAAAGTCGTCCAGCTGACCAGTCAGTTGGTCTGAGATGTTTTGGTTAATTTTCTTTTTGGAGAGATCCTTTGTTGATTTGTTTGGGGGCAAAGGTTTACTTTGAACAGATTTGAGAACTGAATTGAAGTGAACAAACTGAATTTCTAACTTTTGTTTATGATGATGATGATGATGATTATTATTACTACTATTTTAACTCTGAACTCCATTTTTGGTGAATAACATCTAGTTTGTTTGATCATGTGGACTTGCCTGTAAAGGGCATTTTTCTTTTGTGAGTGGTTTCCATTGTACCTCCAATACATTGGATTTATATTGAACTGTGTTTGCATTGTCACTCTGATTGCTTTGATTGTTTGATTGTCAGAATGAACTCCGGCTGGCACCCCAAAAACCTACAATCCGCTACAGAAAAATCAGTGCCAAAGTGAACTGGCCGAGTGATAGTATAGTTTTTTTCGGATTAGAACTGGTTACGTGTAAAAGGTGAGGAGAAAATGTCAGATTGGTCAATTGACAACGTTTCATCTTTAGTAACAAGGACTATAGATAGAGGGTGTGCAGTCAGCAGTGAGTCCAGAAAAGCGCTGGATGACACAGAGAGAAATAAAGGCCCAAAACAATTTATTTTACAGTGTATTTCATTATATTGGCCTGCACATTATTGTAGGTACACAGTGGTAGATGGAGAGAATTGTAGATATGTAAGCTGCAATAAAAACAACAACACACCAAGGATCACATTTAAGTGATAGCCTATTTTATTACCAGGTCTGTAAGAAAATGTGCAGATCCTTTAAGAAACATATGGACTGGAAGGTTTATAGAGAATATTAAAGGCAAATAAGTAAATAATTATACGATTGCTATCTGCTTGGGTGGACTTAATTATCAAATCCATTTTTAGACATACCCATAATGGATTTGGTTTAAATTATATTAATGCTCTATACCAGTACACAAACTGAAGAGGAAATTGATTGGATTAAGCAGGTTTCAGTTGCTATGGAATCTAATCTATGATCCATATAACCTCATCAATGAGACATGCCTAAGACATTGTGATCTTATGTCAAAGGTCAGTTTCAATATGGGATCTGATGTCCAAACACAGTCGGGGACAATGTCTATATAGGACAGCGTGTAAAGGTCACTTCATTCCCTCTAGGAAAGGTAGAGGCTCTTTCACAGACCTGACCAGAAACACAACATTTCTCTTTGAACACTTAACTGTTAACTGTAAGAGAAACTGCCTGCCAGCCTGCAATTGAAGAAGCTAAACCTACTGTCGATGTAAACATGACTTCCCTCTAACACAACATTAAACACAGTTTCTTGTGTGGATATGCAAGAACTAAAGCCAAGGGGCAAAATTAGCTGCAATTATAAAATCAAGACCCATGAATAAATAAAATAGAATGTGTTCAACTCAATGACCCAACTGTACTTTCACACAAGTTAATCTCTATTCACCCGTTACGAAAAATAAATTATTTGTTGTCCCAACCCTGTCCCAGTCTAACCCCTCCACCACACATAGTATGTTGAGCGTGTTGATTTTATTTTGATAACACACGTACAACTAAATCAAATCTTTTGCGTTTCCTCTTTGCTAATACTAATTGATAACCACCATTGGTTCATCTCAGTATTTTTCAGCAATGGCATCGTTACATAGAACCCTCCACTTTTCCCAGCAGCATAAATGAGTTATGGAATGAGTGTGATTGCAGCTCAACAGATTGAATCATCTGTCACGTTTAAATAATGCATCTAACTAGCATGCAAAAAGGTAATAGGTATCGACCCTCTCATGGAGACCCTTCAGCAGGGTAGATGTTTGACACGCAATGCTGCCTTCCCAGATTCGATTCAGCTGTGAGCTGAGCTATTACTCATTTCAATCAGAGAGACACATTTCTAGAATGACAATGATTTATTAATGATTAGATGCATGAGCCTGTAGGCACATTAAATATACTTGGCGATTAGACTCCATCATGACGTCAGCTTGATGATGACGTCATGATCAGCAGGGGTAGTGCAGACAGGAGTAGGTGGCCTTTTACTTTGACAGCTAGATGATGATAGGCTGAATGGGAAGATGTGTCTTACTCTGATTGGTTTATATAAGCGATACCGCCCACGAACGATGACGCTAGATAGAAGTGGGAAAGGAGTGATTAATGATGAAGGGGATGAAGGGGCATGACAATTAGAGGGTTTCTCCTAGAAGTGGGAAAGGCGAGGGTCATTAAATGACTGGGCAACTAAAGGATTTCTCCTTAGGAGAGTGAACAAATGAAGGAGAGTGAATGAATGACAACTGACAGGTCTCATCTTTAAGAATTTTCGCTTAAGCTTAATTTATTATATGAGCTATGTTGTCCAATGTTTGTGCTAACTAACGAACTATAGCAGTGAACGTGATCTTACCTACCTAAATCACAATCAATGTGGCTGTCTTGTGGGTGTTTGACATCGAACCGATGACAGCTAGTGGGACTTTCCACATTCAGTCCTCAAAGGAGCTAAGCCTACAGCACCACAGTAACTGTTTTGCTACACCAGCTGTCTTTTGGCTGAAATAGCTCAAATGCTCTGATGAAGAAGAGTGCATTACAGATGTGAACACTTTTGATGCTGTTTAAGCATCAAGCATTATCTGGGGGAAAAAGGAATGGTGTGGCACTGCAGCCTGGGACAGCAATTTTTTTTTTTTTTTTTTTTTTCGGTGAATAAAATAACATTTGTAAACTGTTTTAAACGACTTTCGCTCAGTAAATCGCCAATGAATTCATGAATATGGTTTTAATCTATTTTTGGGATAGAAATCCTTGAGCTAAATTGTGTCCAATCCAATCATTACCCATTTTTATGTGATAACTGATCTGTAGAACATGATAGTCTCTCCTCGTTTAAAGCTGGTGAAATGAGCTAAACCACTACAGATTTCTCTCTCATTTTCTTCCCAATTGTGTATTTGGCCAATTCCTCCTGCTGTCCCAGTCGTTGCTCTACCCCCTCTGCTGATCTGAGGAGAGTTGTAGACGAGCACATGCCTCCTCTGATACACGTGCAGTCGCCAGCCAGTTCTTTTCATCTGACAGTGAGGAGTTTTACCAGCAGGACGTAGCGCGTGGGAGGATCACGCTATTCCCCCAGTTCCTCTCCCCTCCGAACAGGCCCCCCCGACCGTCCAGAGGAGGAGCTAGTGCAGCACATAAGACACTCCACCGGCTTCCCACCCACAGACACGCGCAATTGTGTCTGTCGGAAACGTCTGACCAAGCCGGAAGTACCGCTACTGGGAATTGAACCCGGGGATCCGCGTGGGTCGGCGAGTGTTTTACCTCTACGCTACCCAGACGACCCCTTTAGCCACTACACATGTAGTGGCCACATTATTAGGTACAGCTCCATGTTTATGCTAACCGCTAACGGCTTGAGAGGGATGACAGCTTTGATTACTACGGATGTGAACATGTATGATCACTTGGTGCCAGATGGGCCGATTCCAGCATCTCAGAAAAGGCCAAGCTTTTACACAGGTTTTTTTTGCACACTAGTGCCTGGCTGGACTTGAGCAAAGATGGTGTGGTAAATCAGAAAGGTACTGTCAGAGCAGTCCTTGTTGATGAGGTCAGAGAATGGCAGGCCTGTCTTGCTCCAGGGAACAAACAGGCCACAAGTATGCAAATAACATCTCAGTGCAACAGTGGTGTGCAGAGAGAGGGAGGGGCATCTCCAGACTCAGAAAGCACAGCTCATAGAACCTTGGAGCCGGTAACGGAAGACCACTCCATTCAACTAAGAACAAAATGATTAGGATGCAATCACCAAAACTGGATTACTGAAGAGTGGAAAAATGTCGCCTGGTCTGACGAATCACAAATGTCTGTTATTAAACGCCCATGGCAGAGTCTGATTTTGGTGTAAACAAATGCACCGATCCATCCATCGCACAGCCTACCTTTTTTTTCTTCTTCCAAATCAATAGTTCCAGCAGGATCATCTACCATCATACCACCATGGCTACAGGAACACGACTTCAGTTGTCAGATCTCAACCAAATAGAGAGGCAAAGTGACCGCCTACTTCCTGCTTCAGCACTGTACCAGAGATTGTTATCCGCCATTTATTTCCTCATAGACATTTCATAAAATGCTTAGAACAATTGTTTTACTTCATCAAACCAAATGGTTCAGCTATATTTAGAATCGAGAGAGACCATAGATTTCACTCGGACCAAAACTTAAAAAAAAAAAAAACTACACTGCAAAAATATTTTCTTTAAATCCGCCATTTTCTTTTACCGGTTTGCTCCGAGTGAAAGGTTATGTGGTCTCTCCTGTTTTTAAATATATCTGAACCGTTTGGTTTGAACAAGTAAAACTATTTTTATACGCATTTTACGAAATGTCTATGGGAAAATAAATGGCGGATGAAAATCTCTGGTACAGTGCTGAAGCAGGAAGTAGGCGCTCACTTTGCCTCTCTAGCTACCGTTGAGATGAGGTAGAATTCATTAGATGGCTGCTTGCAGCACGAATGTGCCGCAGCAAAAGAAATATGCAGAAAGAATATGTAAGGCGTGATCAAGTCAGCAAAGGACTGAGATCCCTGAGGAATCTTTCTGGCATGTTGTTGAATCCATGCCTCAAATCAAATTCAAGCTGTCCTGTGGAGGCAGAGCGGGTCCAACCTGATGAAGCACCCTCTAGCTTTATGTAACATGAACTACAAGCCATGCTGATCATAAAGCTCCAACAAACTCCCTCCAATACACATACATACATAGCACACGGCAGCAAATTAGATTGCTACCCATGCTTAGTGGGTCTCTCTCTCTCTCTCTCTCTCACACAGACACACACACACACATACACTCTGTTTGCTCGCAGGTCAGAAGGGAAATACGCTGATTTCCATAGGCCATTAAGAGCTATTAACTATTGGAAAGCAAAGTGGGTGGTATTCCCACTTCTGTGGGGATGCTGCACGCGTCAGAGGTGCAGCGACATGCGTCATGCAGGGACCGCTCTGCTCTGCTCTGCTCTGCACAGAGCGGTCCTGAGGGTGGCGACTGGGACAGGAGGATGGGGGGGGGGGGGGGGGGGGGGGGGGGGGGGGGGGGGGAGAAGTGTCAGGCTGGATGTTGATGAGCATGTTATGCTTTTCATTTGACACATGTAATATTGGGAGGCTGGGGGAGAGCGTGTATTCATGGGTTTATCGTTTTGGACAGATTGCACAGAAGTTGAACGATATCATTCCAACAGTGTGTGTGTGTGTACTGTAGCCTAATAGGCTGTGAAGGATTCATCACATGACATCCAAATTGTCTGATGCAGAAAAGATTTGAATAAAGTAAAAAAACAATATTTGAATAAAGTAAAAAAACAATGTGACTTTTTGACTTGATTCAAAATCTTTTCCGACAGTCCCGGGTCAGAATAATGTGAACGATGTCTTGTCATTTGACCAAGCCTTTGTTTAGTGAGAGCAGCACCACCGGTGACATCTGCCAGATCTCCAGATAAATTGAGCTCATAGCAACCACGTTGCCATGGTAACCCGGGGCACAGGTGCCACGCTGAGGTGATATGCAGAGTGACTGGCTGCCAGACTGACATTTCTTCCCCGATAGAAAAAAAAAAACACACATAATTGAATGATTCATCGAACTTTCCGTCCCAAATTATCGTCTTCATAATTGCCCTCCTTGCTGTTCCTTGTCTTGTCTATTCTTTTCTTTACTTTTTGACCATTTCTCTAAAGTAGCCTGCACATACCATGATCGATGTGGCCATCAGTGATCGTTAAGTCACTGAGCTATGCTACAGCTACTAAAGGACGGCACGGTGGCTCAGTGGTTAACACTGTTGCCTCACAGCAAGAAGGTCCCAGGTTCGAACCCCGGTCCGTCCCAGGTCCTTTCTGTGTGGAGTTTGCATGTTCTCCCCGTGTCCGTGTGGGTTTTCTCCGGGTGCTCCGGTTTCCTCCCACCATCAAGAAAGACATGTATGTTAGGGTTAATACTCCTGTCAGTGCCGCTGGCCAAGGTACTGGCAAAAAATAACTGGAGTTGGTCCCCGGGCGCTGCACTGCGGCTGCCCACTGCTCCTAGTTCTAGGAAGGTTCCTAGTAGAGGATGGGTCAAATGCAGAAGATGAATTTCCCCAAGGGGATAAATAAAGGATAACTTAACTTAACTTAACTTAACTAATTAGGAACCTTTGCCACCGCTTTATTCAAACTTTTTCACAGCTCTATCGTTCCGACTTTGCAAATGAAACGTGTAATTGTTGCTCACATTGTAAGAGAGGTCAGAGAGGTTCAACTGTTAGACTTACTGCTAGCACTTACAATAAGGTACACAAATAATGTAGTAGTTACTAGTAAACTAATCATTAACTAATAGTTAATGACTAGTTAATGAATAATTTGTCATTAGTCAATCACTAGTTAATCATAGTTAATGAGTAGGTAGTCATTAGTTAATGATTAGTATCTAAGTTCCTGAGTAGAGTAGTTAGTCATTACTTAATGATGACTAAATGTCAGCTTGTGAATATAGTAGTTCATCATTAGTTACCGATTAGTCGCTCAGTTCCATGAGTAGAGTAGTTAATCGTTCGTTAATGATGAATAAATGTCAGTTTGTGAATATTAGTTAATCATTAGTTACTGATTAGTTACTGATATTAGTATTATCATTAGTTATATGATTCACTAGTGGTTGCTCGTCTGGGCCAGAGGTGAAGGAGAAAGATCTGCTCCATGTGGGAGACGGTGGTGTCACTGCTGTGGAGAAGATGACAGGATGATTGCATGCAGCTATATCAGAGCCACGGGCACTGATATAAAGCTGGACTTTTCTCCCAGCTAGACAGAGAGATAACTTCAGTTGAATACTTGCACTGAATACATGCCTCTCTAATGCCTGTGAGTCTCAAGTGCACTTAGACGGCCGAGAGACAATTCTTACCAGCTGTGACAGCAAGGCTGGTATCGTTTTCACCGTGTGTGTGTGTGTGTGTGTGTGTGTGTGTGTGTGTGTGTGTGTGTGCGTGCGTGTGTGTCATCATGGCAAAATGTGGTCCTGGAGACAGCTATTGTAGCGGGAACTACCACACAAGCTGTTTTGAGTACTTTGTCTGTGCCAGATTTTGCCAACGCGATAGCGTCAAAACGTAACTTAACGGGTGTGTTAGTCAACATAGAAATGCAGGTCGAGTTAAAAAATGGACGGTTTCCAAACAAGGGGGGCCGGCCAACCACCCCCCCCCCCCCCCACACACACACACACACACCCCTGGCTCACATTCATTTGAAGTGGTGAGCGTCACGGCTCGCGTGATCCCAATTCTATCACCAGATGCTCTCTAGTCTCCACTGCCACTGTGTTCCCCAAACAACTGCCCTACTCTCCACCAGCACAAGGTTCCTCCGCAGAAAGAGCGCGCGGCCTCTCCAGGGTGACAACAGTCCAGCTGCCCTGTCTGTGGGTTCCCCTCGCTTCCACACTCCGCCCCACCTCTGCCCTGGACTCCCCCCTCACCTCTGCCCTGGACTCCCCCCCCACCTCTGCCCTGGACTCCCCCCCCCCCCACCTCTGCCCTGGACTCCCCCCCCACCTCTGCCCTGGACTCCCCCCACCTCTGCCCTGGACTCCCCCCACCTCTACTCACCTATACTCCACTCACCAATGCCCCCCCCCATGCCCCCCCCCCCCCCCCTGCTCCCCCCCCCCAAGTTCAACCACCCTGACCACCTCAGCCTTCACCCACACACCAACAGCTCGGAGAACGAGAGCGGCCGCTATCAGCGTCGGCAGCAACTAGGACACCCTGGGCCTCTGCTGTTCCAGAACTGTTATTCATAAATTATCCCATAGAAAGCCGAGGCCCTGGGAGAGAACAGCCTTCCCAAATACAATCGCCACAGTGTCAAGACTAAGCGGGTCACAGTACAAATCTTACGATCCTACAAATTCTATTCACATTCCCCGTGAGCCAAGTATTTCCAGGCCCTGCTCCAACAGACCTAAAACTAGCCCTATTGAAGTATTAGGTCCCTGTGTAACAAGTCACTTTTCATCAGTGATTTGATAGCCTCTTACCAGCTTGATTTGATGTTCTTAACAGAGATTTGGCTGGACACCAAGAATGGGAATGCTATCCTTATTGTATGCCCCACCCCCCCACCAGATTTCATATTTGAGTTTGAAGCATGACAGAACACAAAACGAGGGGTGGTTTGTACCTTTTTTAGGGGTAGGTTGCTTAAGAAGTTATCATTGAAATAGTTATCATTCTTATAATCAGAGATGGGAAGTAACGAAGTACAAATACTTCGTTACTGTACTTAAGTAGATTTTTCGAGTATCTGTACTTTACTTGAGTATTTAATTTTCTGACGACTTTTTACTTTTACTCGTTACATTTTAACACAAGTATCTGTACTTTTACTTGTGTACATTTTCAAAACAGGTTCGTTACTTTTGTTTAAATGCACGAGAATGTAATTTAAAAACGAGTAGAAACGGGAGAACGGAGCAGAAGTAATAGACGAGTTTCCCAGCGCTGCTGATAAAAGCTCATTCCAGCTCCGCCAATAGTATGACTTGGCACTCCTCCGGGGCGTGGACAAAGAAGAGAAACACGGATTTTCTCTGAGGGGAGACACACGCAGACATTAGGAGCCATGCAGACAGCCAGCACTTATTAGCGCTCCTCTTTTTGCAATTCATTCTCTATAAGTACGCGCTTAGCGCGCATCTCTTTCAAGAAGCATTTCATCGCGTTTAAAAGCTGGTGGTGTTTTTTTTAGCGCAGCGCTCTGGGCGCTGAAAGCTGAGGAAAGTTTAACAGGAAAAGCGCCCTGCTCCTCTTCTCCCAGGAGAGGAGGATTTTCATCTCGCTGCTTCCAGAGTTGCCAATAATCTGGCTTTTCCAAGCGTTCTTTTTTAAATAACCGCATGGCCCCTTATGGTGTTGTTCTAACACATACATTCAGTGTGTGCACTGTCAACATTCAGCTAATATGGAATATGGTGGTGTTCTAACACCAGAGACAGTTCTGTCTTAATAATAAACCTTGAATTTGTGAATGTGATCAACCTGTGGACATTCAGTTCCTTATCCATTAGGTATCAGCAGAGATGGGCAGTATTTTAAATAAATGTATTTAAAATACGTATTTCAAATACATTTGTGTATTTTGTAATTTGTATTTGGCTGGACCGAGAAAAATAAGATGTAATTTGTATCAAGATACTTTCAGACCTTGTATTTTGTGTATTTTAAATACATAAAATACTTTTTTCTTTAATTTTATGTTATTTGATTCTCAAATTGACACATTCTTACCATTGACACAGGTTTAAACTGTGGAGGAAAGAAATGTGACATGTCACTTCTACTATAGAAACACAGCATCAGGCAGCCTACACAGTATGTAATGGAGAGAGTTCCTGGAAACAGGCGAGTTGAATTCACAGTTGAAGACTTGTAACATTACTCACATTGGGTTGCAAACAGGAAAGAACGTGAAGTTTCTTCTTTCTTAACATTTTCACAACACAACCGACTTCTGCTTATCTTATCTTCCTCTCCGCCTTACCACTTCTCTGAACTGGGGATAAGGTACGCTTTGCCGCTTGTTTAATGCCGCCTGTGCGTCCCCCGTGTGTCGCGGTTGAGTGGAGATAGTCTTTTTTATTATTAAATCTGCCAAATTTTTAATTCGAACAGATAATCACGATGGTCCGATGTAGAAGTGTCAGAGGTCGATGGGGGTCGGCCCATCGACGATGGTCGATGCCATCGTCTATGGTGCCAACCCTAGTACACAAAGGAGAATACTGTCACAGAGGACTAAGAGATGATTTACCATCTAAGGAAACCAGAAAATTTCACATTTGATAAGCTGGAATCAGAGAATTAGGACATTTTCTTTACAGAAATGGCTCAAAATGATAAAGAGATGATCAAAATAGGCAATTAATGTAATATTTAGCAATGAATTGATGGATTGACTAATTGTTGCAGCTCTTTATCAGTTTTTATAAAATGTATTTTTATGTATTTTCAAAATACAAAATACGTATTTGTATCTCAAATACATTTTTCAGACGAGTATTTTGTATTTGTATTGTGATACATTTTTTGAGCAAGTATTTGTAATTTGTATCAAAATACTTTATGATGTATTTTTGCCCATCTCTGGGTATCAGTATCATATCAGTCTCGAGTATTGTGATTCTGCACTTTGTAAGGGACACCTTGTATCCAGCAGTTAAACTTGTCTAACTATTTGCACATTCATATATCATGGAAATATTAATGAGGGAGGACTAGATATGATTTTAATGGGGTTTTTTTGTGTGGAAAAACCATAGCACACTATTTAAAGTAGAGTTTTAAGATGTGTAAAACATTTGTAGGGGATCTTTTATCCTCAAATTATATTCTATGATGTGAGGTTCAGTCATTCAGAAAGATACGGTAAAAATACTTTTACTTTTACTCGTTGGGTACATTTCAGAGCCTGTACTTTTTTACTTTTACTTGAGTAAAATAATTGAATCAGTACTTCTACTTTTACCAGAGTAGTTTTTTACACAAGTAACTGTACTTCTACTCTAGTACAGAATGTCAGTACTTTTCCCATCTCTGCTTATAATATTATGTAATTTAAAATGGAACTGAAATTGTCGCATGTTTTCGAGTTATATGCAGGCCACTGAAATACTCTCCACATTTCCTTGATGATTTTACTGAGATTCTTTTAATTATCTGCACTGAATTTGACTGTGTAGTCATTATGGGTGATTTTAATGTACACAATGTCAGTGACAAAAATGCTAAATTAACTTTCTGCCATAAGTGACACGTTTGATCTGTCTCGATCATTGATTCTAAGTAGTGTAGCGGTAGATTCTCTACCTACCAACACGAGGGTCGCAGGTTCGCACCCCCCTCGTGTTACCTCCGGCTTGGTCAGGCACGATTGGCTGGTGTCTGTGGGTGGGAAGCCGGATTAGGGGTATGTGTCCTGGTCGCTGCGCTAGTGCCTCCTCTGGTCGGTCGGGGCGCTTGTTTGGGGCAGAAGGGAAGTGGTGGGAATAGCGCGATCCTCCTACGTGCTACGTCCTGCCGGTGAAGCTCCCCGCTGTCAGGTGAAAAGAAGCGGCTGGCAACTGTGCATGTGTCGGAGGAGGCATGGTGCATAATAGTCTACGGCTCTCCCCAGATCAGAAGGGGGAAAATTGACCGAGTACAATTGGGGAGAGGGGGGGGGGGGATCAGAAAAAAAAACATTGATTGTAAGAGATATGGACATCGTGACAACTCCCCAAAAGGGAAACCAAAACATGTCAATCGTGCCGTGCGTCTGGCTGCAATATACTGGTATGTCATAAATCCTGCACCCTCCGTGTTCACAGATGGGAGATGAAACTACAAAAATCATGGCCACTTGAAAATCAAAATTTTTTTTGCAGCCCACATCTGAGCGTAAACAGTACAGAGGCCAAACAATGCATTCTCCCAACACCTTTTTTATTTGAATGACAAAAGGAGCTGTCCATCAGCACCACACATA
>NC_139630.1:26341855-26366855 GCF_964638095.1 Poromitra crassiceps
CTTTCGCAACATGTGTGTGCACTGCTACATCATGCCATCAAGCTCATAGAATTGAATTGAAGAGTGCAAGAGAGGATGGGGGTGGATGGGGGTCTGCTTCACTGATATGAAAACGTATGCTATTTGTCCATTATTTTATTGCAATTCTTCAAAATAAATTATATTATTAGGACTGACCAACATACATTTAAAACCCCTCAAAAACAAGATAGCCTATAGGCATGTGTGACACACTAAATGTGTAGTAATAATAGTAATAATAATAATAATAACAATAATAATAATAAACATAATAATAATAATAATACATACATACATACATACATACATACATACATGGCCTACATACCTATAGGCTACCTACATACATACATACATGCATACATACAGTACATATGTAGCCTATGTATGTATGTCATATACATAAATACATACATACATACATACATACATAGGCTACATGATATAGGCTACTTAGCCTATATAGCGCCTTTCTAGAACCCAAAGTCGCATAGTCACAAAGTCTCATAGTCAAAAAAAGTTATGGTATAGGCCTCCATTAATGCAATTTTATGTTTTAGTCTTGGTTTTAATAGGCTGGTTGTTTTATCTGGTTTGCAATTATGGTTCAAATGGTTGCAATTATAGTTTACACCACAGGGAGGAGGTGTAGATTATGTCCTTTCAACAGCACAATGTAGGCTATACTTTAGGAAGCTGCCATAATCCATCATTGACAAGTTGCCATATGGGCAGCCTGAAGAACTATACTTCTTATCTTCATCCTCCCCCCCCCTTCCATCCTTTTATCTTCAACCGCTTATCCGGGGTTGGTCCCTGTCTTCCTGTAAAATACAGGTCACTATTAAACCAGACTTTTAGATGGTGAATCCAACGTCTCAGACACCACAACCCTTGAGTTTGGTTGAAAAAAAATATGGCCCTTATTTAGCATCAGTGTTGGGCAAGTTACTGAAAATTGGTAATTAGTTACAGTTACTAGTTACTTCTCTCAAAAAGTAATTTAATTACTTTAAAATTACCAGATACTTCAAAGTAATTAGTTACTAGGGAAAGTAACATTTGCGTTACTTTTAAAAGTCTGCTTTGATTGTCTTATTAATGCACACATTATGTTAGTGTTGCTGTGCCACCATGAGGCATTGAACATTCGCTTATTGGGGAGGCTTATAGCCTATCAAGGTCATTAGCTTCTGGGGCTTATAGCCTATCAAGGTCATGAGTCTCTGGGGCTCTGGCTGCAGCTGCAGCTCTCTCCCCGGACTAGGTCTGAGGATCAGAAACCGGATAATCCTCTGAAGTTGTCCGTTATTTTCATGTCCTAAAGTAACTAGTAACTAGCCCAGTTACTATTTTAGTAACTGTAACTGAGTTACTGAATTTGAAAAAGTAATTAGTTAGATTACTAGTTACTGAAAAAAGTAGTTAAGTTACAGTAACTAGTTACTTAGTAACTAGTTACTCCCAACACTGTTTAGCATACGGCATGTAAGATGAACTTCTATGAATGGAAGGTAGGGCACTGTGCTACATTTACAATGGAAGTGGATGGGGAAAGGTGGCGGCCCGTGTGTTTTGGTGACCTAAATGTGTTCCTATGGGTGCATTGTAGCCATTTTGTAGAGCGGAATACTGACACCTGGTATACCCAGGCCTTGTGGACTCCTGTTTTGAAGCCTCGGGTTTGGCATTTTTGGCCGTTGCCATCTTGGATCTCTTCAGCGCCGCCTGCTATTGGTCCGTGATCAGCGAGCTGTGCGACCAATGGACAGGCGACCTGTCAATCACGCCCCAAAAGGCCATACCTGCAGTGCATTCAATTAAAAGTATGATACCATGAAATACCGTGAGCTGTGATATTTTGGTAGATACCGTTGCGTTCCATACTGTGTGCTGTGAATTTTAACGATCTCTAGCAAACTCACCCATAGACGATCAAATGGCACGGTTGCCCTTCTCTATCTGTCTGGTTCAATCCCTATGACCTATAGTCCTCCTAGCTCCTAGACGCACCGATCTCTCATATCCTGTGACAGGTTCTCTGAGGAACAGCACATTCCATCTAGCTGTGGTCTGTCTGAAAACATCTGTAACTGCCAGTGTTGGGCAAGTTACTGAAAATTGGTAATTAGTTACAGTTACTAGTTACTTCTCTCAAAAGGTAATTTAATTACTTTAAAATGACCAGATACTTCAAAGTAATTAGTTACTAGGGAAAGTAACATTTGCGTTACTTTTAAAAGTCTGCTTTGATTGTCTTATTAATGCACACATTATGTTAGTGTTGCTGTGCCACCATGAGGCATTGAACATTTGCTTATTGGGGAGGCTTATAGCCTATCAAGGTCATTAGCCTCTGGGGCTTATAGCCTATCAAGGTCATGAGCCTCTGGGGCTCTGGCTGCAGCTGCAGCTCTCTCCCCGGACTAGGTCTGAGGATCAGAAACCGGATAATCCTCTGAAGTTGTCCGTTATTTTCATGTCCTAAAGTAACTAGTAACTAGCCCAGTTACTATTTTAGTAACTGTAACTGAGTTACTGAATTTGAAAAAGTAATTAGTTAGATTACTAGTTACTGAAAAAAGTAGTTAAGTTACAGTAACTAGTTACTTAGTAACTAGTTACTCCCAACACTGGTAACTGCTGCCCTGACATGTCCCAGCTACTTTTGCAAAGTGTACTGATTAAAGTCAATCTTGAAAAAGAACACCTCAAAACCTGCGTTGTTGAATACATCTCTGTGACGTTTCATATCGTTACATCCTTACTCACCACCAGTTAGTCAAACTGCTGCTGTCAATTGGATGAGACACACACTGGTGTCTTTCAGTTTACAGCCAGGCTGAAGGAAGGAAAGAGCTTGTGTGCTGGCTTGCCCAGAACTCATGGCCTGTGTGGGCTTCTCAGGCTGGATCTTACTTCTCCACCAGAACCATCAGCACTTGCTAAGAGATCATGGTGGGTTTAGCCTCAATGTGTGACCCAATGGTCAGGGGCCACGACAGAAATCCCAAATCTCTTAAGCTCATACCCTAGTAAATATTTTCAGTGACCAACTCCAACATGTCAACTTACATACACGCACGCGCATGTGCACACACACACACAAACACACACACACACACACACACACACACACACACACACACACGCACACGCACACGCGCACGCGCACACACACACACACACACACACACACACACACACACACACACACACACACACACACACACACACACACACACCATGACCGCTGGCTGCATACCTGTTAAGCTCTGAATGACAAATATGATGACATGAATAGCACATTGACTTAATGTTTTTCTTATTACTAGTGGGCCCGTGGGAGTTAGACCTCCCTGGGAGTTAGACCGACCCCTTCCTGGACTGGAACACAGTGGTCTCCAAAGCGTCCGGGACACACTCAAATTCATCATAAATCACTGATGATATTAGAATTGCTGATGTGAATGGAAAGGGTCAGAAGTTTTTTTTTTTTACAGATTGTAGGGAAACAGTGGATGGATAAATCCATAAGGAGGCAGTAATCCAACATAAAGGATGCCAACTCTCATAAAACACCACAGAAGAAGAATTGGTGATGTCACCAGTGAGTGATGTCATCAGTGAGTGATGTCACCAGATGACATCATCATTGGTAATTATGGCAATTAATCAGCCCAATCGGCCCTAATTACCCAATGAAAGAATGAAGCTCTGTTAGGTCACCTGCAGGGGTGCTCCACACTTCCTGAAAGATTCAAGAAAATGGCATAGCTGTGGCCGAAAACAATTCTGCTCACTCACTCACTCACTCACTCACTCACTCACTCACTCACTCACTCACTCACTCACTCACTCACTCACTCACTACTCACTCACTCACTCACTCACTCACTCACTCACATACAGACAGACATTATAGGATTTCTTTAAAATAATTATTCCCTTATTCATTACATGCCATCCAGCCTCATGTGCCCTCCCCCACCCTCTCATTGCATTAGTTTGATCAGTTTTAATGGACAATTCTAGTTTATCAAAAATGGAGAGAATGCACACCATAAAATCTCAGCGAGGTGCCGGTGACGGACAAGAATCTATAAAAAGAGTAGAAACCGCACACTCTGGCTCCGATGCAATGAATTTAATAAAAAGACAACGTTTCGGCCTGGTGGCCTTTGTCAAGTCATTGACTTGACAAAGGCCACCAGGCCGAAACGTTGTCTTTTTATTAAATTCATTGCATCGGAGCCAGAGTGTGCGGTTTCAATTCTAGTTTATGTCATCTGGATATCATGAACGGGAGACTGAGTTTGAGCACTCAAAATGTTTGTGCGATTTATTTATTTATTTAAACATCCAAATAAGATTTATTTAACGCTGTTCATAAGTTAAGTTAAGTTTAAGTTAAGATATAAATCAGTGTTATTGTCCTTTCAGTTAATTCGATTTTCCTGACTAATGTCACCTTCGTAAACTCCTTCATTAAGGACGAGCACAACCCAGAGTCTACTTTGCTTGAAAAACCACCAAATCTCCCTCCTCACTGCGTAAATACCTCTTTCTCTTTAAACCTCCGAGTCGGGCCACCACTGAGCCTACTTGTCACATTCTCAGTTAGCCGGGTTGGCAAGTATGGCTTCGTGAAACGTCGGTGGCCTCGAGTCTCTCCATTCTTTATTTGCCAGAGAATTTTGTTTCTGAAATAAACTGCTGGAACCTGACTTTCACTGGGCGCACAGCGTGGATGTTGGCACGGGCGCGCGGGTCACACAAGGACATCCCAGAATAGGAAAAACAGCCCAGACAGGGCCGGCCTGCAAAGCACTAAGCATGGCAGAGATCCAGCCAGAACCACTATTAGCACACCGGCCACTGGAGAGTCATTGAATATACATGTCTCAGGTAGGACACACATGCACGCACACACACACACGCACATGCACACACACACACGCACGCACGCACGCACACACACACACACACACCATCGCAGCAGTGCTAACAGTTTAAGGCCCGTCAGGTGATATAGTGACTTATATATTGTGCATCGTTCTGTAGCCATCATAGTGTAGGCTACATCGTTTTTGTCTCCACTGAGGTTGCAATAAATCGCTTTTTTTGACTATTCATGGTCAAAATGCAGCCCTGTCTGTCCCTTATGCTCATCAAGCATCTGAGTAGGTTTCGTGGTTACCAAGCAACCCTCATGAAGTCCCTCTCTCAGCCTAATCCGTCTGGACCCTGGCTGTGGCTGCATGGAGCCGTCGCTGCACACTGACACATCACCTCGGATCACCAGCCCTCCTTTGTCCAGAAGAACAGCGCTGATTCACCAAACGCTATCTTTCTCTATCGTAGCGAGCAGCACGCTCACGTAGCTCTGAGAACAAGTATAGCTCATCTGTGCGTGTTGATAAAAAGTCAGATAGGTCATCGTTGTACACCGTGTTCTCAGATCAAAACTGAAACAAACTGTGTCAGCTGCTGGTTTGATATGATGCTGTTGTGAAAATGAAACCCCAATTCTCAAAGGACAAAGCCGTTTTGATGCAGAATAGAGTTCCTGGGCTACTAATCTGATCTTGATTTGGCCCGAAAGTTTGCTTGTGTTGTGTTGTGTTGACCTCTCTTTCCTTATCCTGTCCCAAGACAATCTTTAGAGCGTTTACGACACTGTCCGTCATCAAGGCAGGACTTTCTGGCAATGGCTCTTCTTGGAACTGACTGTTTATTATGTGGGCCATTTCTAAACAAGCGCACGCACGCACACACACACACACACACACACACACGCACACGCACGCGCACGCGCACGCGCACGCGCACGCGCACGCGCACACACGCACACGCACACACACACACACACACACAAAGACTTCCGCATCTTCAGGGGGAAGGGGGTGGGCTTGAATCTGGCCTGTTGCACCTCGTCCCTCTCTCTCCCGATCTTTCGTTTCACCGGGTCTTCTTCACACTATCTAATAATAAAGTGCTTTCAACACATCTTGAACGAAAATGTTTACATCAGCGGTGTTATTATTTATTTTACACCCCATAAAGTGACATGAATGTGCGTTGCCCCAAATCAGACACATGTGTTGAAAAGTACAGTGCGCAGTGTTTTTCTGCCACCCACGTTCTTATTTTACACTGACCCAGTTCACCGTGTCAGTCTAAAGACTCTATTATTTCCTGAAGACTCTGCGGACCAAATGGGACCTATTTAAACATGCAATGTTTAGAATAGGAAACCATACATTTCTGTATACATTCTGTGAAATCAATGGAAACCTTGTGTGTCTTCACCTCTGTGTTTATGGTGTGTTACTGTAGGTCGATAAAGTGCAAACAGAACGTTCTCTGTAATCCGTGTTCATATCCTAACACCCCCCCCCCCCCCCACCAGTGTTGGGAAAGTTACTGAAAATTGGTAATTAGTTACAGTTACTAGTTACTTCTCTCAAAAGGTAATTTAATTACTTTAAAGTTACCAGTTACTTCAAAGTAATTAGTTACTAGGGAAAGTAACTTTTGCGTTACTTTTAAAAGTCCGCTTCGATTGTTATTAATGCACACATTATGTTAGTGTTGCTGTGCCACAGTGTGGCATTGAACATTCGCTTATTGGGGAGGCTTATAGCCTATCAAGGTCCTTAGCCTCTGGGGCTCTGGCTGCAGCTCTCTCCCCGGACTAGGTCTGAGGATCAGAAACTGGGTAATCCTCTGAAGTTGTCCGTTATTTTCATGTCCTAAAGTAACTAGTAACTAGCCCAGTTACTATTTTAGTAACTGTAACTGAGTTACTGAATTTGAAAAAGTAATTAGTTAGATTACTAGTTACTGAAAAAGGTAGTTAAGTTACAGTAACTAGTTACTTAGTAACTAGTTACTCCCAACACTGCCCCCCACACACACACGGACAGCACGGACGGCACGGTGGCTCAGTGGTTACCACTGTTGCCTCACAGCAAGAAGGTCCGGGGTTCGAACCCCGGTCCGTCCCAGGTCCTTTCTGTGTGGAGTTTGCATGTTCTCCCCGTGTCCGTGTGGGTTTTCTCCAGGTGCTCCGGTTTCCTCCCACCATCAAGAAAGACATGTATGTTAGGGTTAATACTCCTGTCAGTGCACCTGGCCAAGGTACTGGCAAAAGAACTGGAGTTGGTCCCCGGGCGCTGCACAGTGGCTGCCCACTGCTCCTAGTTCTAGGAAGGTTCCTAGTAGAGGATGGGTCAAATGCAGAGGATGAATTTCCCCAAGGGGATAAATAAAGGATAACTTAAACTTAAATTTAAACTTAAACACACGCACACACACACACACACACACACACTCCCGTATAGGCTGTATAGGCCCCCCCATCCAAACCCATATCACTGTTGGACCGTTTGTTGTGGAATCAAACTGTAATGAACTGTTTTGACATTTTGTGTCGTCGCTTTATTTTTGACACAAGTATTTATGATCTAAAATAACATGAGCTGTTTTATAGGCATGCTAAGTAAATGTTACTGTACTGCTCCTGTTTGACGCATTCTTTATATAGAAGCTGGAGCTTGCGTTGACTTTGGCACGCGGTGGCATGTACGCTCGTTTCATTTGGATGCTCTTTGTTTATCTGCAGGTACTGTATATTATGCATTTTATTCCTTTGATCCTGGCTTAAGCTTGAGGATCTCCTTAAGCTTAAGGCTAAAAATAGGATAGGGGAGGATGTAAATACATTTTGGAATGAGAGTTTGACATTTTCTATGTTACAATGAATGCCTAAACGGCGATGAAAATGAAACTGATTGCACATTTTGTGTAGCACACACACTTCTTATACCTCCTTGACAACACACACACACGCACACACACACACTGACACACACTGACACACACACACACACACACACAAATTCAGCCTATAAAGCAAAGAACATCTCTGATGTGGTAATTAGCCTCCATTGTGTTGAGCAGCATAATGATAATCCTATCGTGTGAACAGTGCAGTAATATGCTCTCTTGACAGTATAGAGAGCCAAAGTGAACGTCACTTCCTGCTTCAGCACTGTACCAGAGATTTTCATCCGCCATTTATTTTCCCATAGACATTTCGAAAACTCGACCAAAAACTTAAAAAAAAAAACATTGAAAAAATCTTTTCTTTAAATCCGCAATCTTTTTACATTTTGGTCCGAGTTAAATGTTATGCGATCTCTCCCGTTTCTAAACATATCTGAACCGTTTGGTTTGACACACACACACACACACACACACACACACACACACACACACACACACACACACACACACACACACACACACACACACACACACACACACACACACACACACACACACACACACACACACACACACACACACACACACACATTTAAAACACTAGTAATGCAATCAGATGTTGGGAGTTGGTCAGATACAAGAGTGCCTAATTGGCGACCACAATAATGCATACAGTGTGGTTGTGAAAGCATGGAAAACCATTTGTGTATTTGTGTTGATGTTTTTCATAGCTGGATTATATGGATTAGAATTGTTCATGAAAATCATGAAGTATCATGAGGGTGACCCTTCTCTGAGGGCCAAATAGTATTAGTCAGTGCCCCCCCCCACATGAGACCCTGGATAGTCATTTATAGTGTTTATTTTACAGTACACAATCTGTGCAATATTATACACACATGATTGTACTGAGTTTCACATTCATTCTTATGAATACCTCCAGGAAGACTGCCATATAAGGTCATTCTGTGAGTTATTGTACTAAGCATCATGTCATCAGTCATGTGATTACCAATGAAAGAATACACACCCAGAGCTCTGCAGCTATTGGACACTTTTGGGGTCTATACTGATCAGTGACACTGCCAATGATGCGTCTGCACACAGGAAGGAGGCGGAGCAATTAACATCATGGTGCAGTTCACATCATCTCTCCCTCGACATAGACAAAACACCTGGCGGACGACTTGACCTCCACCACCAACACCAGCTCAGTGGCCTTGTGGTCTGAGTGTCCACCCTGAGACTGGGAGGTCGTGAGTTCGATCCCCGGCCGAGTCATACCAAAGACTATATAAATGGACCCATTTGCCTCCCTGCTTGGCACTCAGCATCAAAGGGTTGGAATTGGGGGGTTAAATCACCATGTGATTCCCGAGCGTGGCGCACGCTGCCGCTCACCGCTCCCCCAGGGGATGGGTCAAATGCGGAGAACAAATTTCACACATTGTGTGACAATCAGTGGGACTTTACCTTTACCTCGGCCATTGTTAAAAAGGCTCAGCAGCGGCTCCACACCCTCTCCCCAACCCTCACCTTACCACCCTCTACAGGGGCACAGTTGAAAGTGTTCTATCTTACGGCCTCACCTCCTGGTTCGGCAGATGCAAGGCACGCGAGGAACATCGGCTCAACGGGATTGTGAAGACAGCCAGTAAGATCATTGGTGGCCCTGTCCCCTTCTTGCTGGAGATCCACAGCCAACGCTGCTCTCGCTCGCAGGGCCACCAGCATCATAAGGGACCCTCATCACCCTTCTCACGGCCTGTTTTCCCTCCTGCCGTCAGACAAGAGGTACAGGAGCATCCACGCCCGATCCAGCAGGATGCTGAACAGCTTCATTCAACAGGTGGTCAGACATGCCCAATCCCCCGCCACACACAAACACATATGACATTGACTGTCATGTTTTATGTTTTATGTATTTATTTATTTTTATTAGTATTTTTAGTGATTGTATAGCCTATATTCCTGATTTTCGCTTTGTCTGTGGTACTGCTACGGGCTGGTGGCGAACAACATTTCCCCTTTTTATGTAGCCTACACAAGTATACAGTACAAGGAAGTGACAAAAAAAAGTGAATCTTGAATCTTGAATCAGTGCAATTTACCCATAATGCATTCTGACATTGAATTAGATGCTGATGCAAGAGTGGAAATTGTGCTAACCAGCCCCGGTCTTCTCTACTCTTTGTAAACCGCTGTGGATAACAATGTCAGCTAATTCATAACTCGTGACCTGAAGCCATGGTTTGTGCGTATTCCACGTCATCCAGTATCGGGCTAGTCTACACATCAGTTATATCTGTCACACAGCTTCCAGTGCCTCTGTATAAACAGCCGTGTGGAGACCTTACAGACCTGTTCAGTTTATTAGTGCTGCCGGAGACCTTTGCACCTTGAAAGCTGATATAAATTTCTTTAAAGAGCGGAGCCGAGGCGAGCGAAATGTGTCTCTGCATAATTTAGAAAGCACTTTCCTGTGCTGCCTCACAAACTGTCTCCACCGCACGTGGCCTGAAGACCGGCTCACATGGATCAGTGATTCACACACGCAGGTATTACCCATGCTTCTACATTCCCCATAGATACATATTTTTAAATTGTGGTAATGTAAGCTAAATCAAAAGAGCCAATTTGAATGTTTATATTACTCATTTATGCACTTACTTTCTTACATGGCCCATTTGACCCATTTCATCAAAACATCACATATTCAGGGCATGGCCGTAACTACCATTGAGAACACAGAGGTCATGACCTCAGTATTTAAAAGAAAAAGAAAAAAAAGGAAAATAGCCCCGGCCCCCAGATCTATTCATCTGTCATTGATGACAGATGATTAATATGGCATAGTTGATCAGAAATGCAACAATTTGCTTCCTCTCTGTGTGCTATAGAAGGAAGAGACATAACTCACCACAACGCTCAAATTTTGCATTGGGGCGAACTTTGGGAACAGTTCTATTGAAGTGAATGGGTAAGTAACTCCCCTGTAAGTGATGTTTGTGTAGATGGGCCATTGTATTTAATTGAGCAGTATTCTGCCATATGTGACCTGTATGCAGAATATATATTATGTGGGGAGACATTTATTTTTTCGTATCATTGTAAAGCAACAGCACAGTAAAGAGGATATTAATCTAATATGATGTCTGTAGTTCTTTATAGATCTAGCCTCTTAATTTTGCTCTCAAAATACACCAGATTGAAGCATTTTACTTTAAAATGGACAAACATTTCTAACCGGGGGGGGGGGGGGGGCACAGCCCCCGTGGGCCCCCCACGCTGCGCTAAAATGAACTCTGTATTTCTCAAATCCTGGAAATGGCCATGATTCAGGGATGTAAAGTCATGGAGAGTGAAAAAGGTACAAGGCAGCCATAAAAACACTCACAATTCCTCCTATTTTGGGAAGAAAAAGGTGACTGTCACCTAAAGGTGACTCGTTTGCATCCCTGCATATTAATGAAGACATTTCATGGTCACTGACACACATGCACAGCTCTCCACCAATCACCAATGAGCACAGGCAACAATTAACATGCATGATTCATTTGGTGCTTCCCTTGCACGAATAACAAGAGGAGTTTTGAGTAAAAGCAAGAAAGATAGCGCAATTGAGCTTAATTAGACATTTTTTGACGAACCAAAATGGTGGCGATTAAGCCTACAAAAATACATCATCCCTGTGGTACTCTAGGTGAAGCAGTATTATGTGTATTTTAAGATTGTTTAAATAAATATATCTAACACATGATCGGAGTGACTACGTTTACATGCACACAATATTCCACTATTATTCGGAAAATGACAATATTCAGAATTTGATAAGGGTCATGTAAACAGCATATTCCAGTTGCATTTTCCAAATTTGGCCTTTTTCCGAATTTAGCATTTTCCGATGAAGACATATTCCAGTATTATTCGGGTTTTAGGAGGATTCTTTGATCATGTAGGCTATACAGCGCATTCGGAATATGCGTCTCAATCAGGGTTTTTACTGCAGTTTGCGACGCATATGTTGCCTGTTTGCGGTCAGTTTATGTGTGCTAGAAAGCACTAGAGGCGATATAATCATATAATCCATCATCCCCTCCCTCACGTGTCGGGGAGGGCGCGCTACGGCTGCATGTAAACGGGAATATTAGTGGATTATTCATTTAGTCGGAATATTGTCATTTTCCGAATATGGGCAAAAAGCGGAATATTGTGTGCATGTAAACGTAATCAATTAGGTGTGTGAACTGATGACATCACTGCCACCAGGGAAGAAAAGGTCTCTGAGTCACATGACTGTCATGGTCCCCGGGGCCTCAGACATCTGTCATTGCTTGTGCGCTACTGTTGTCAGAGCTTGTTCAGCTTGTTTTTGTGGATCTGGGAGCTGACAGTATTTCTTGCTAGCATTCATCACATTTAATCACATCCACAGGCAATTCTTTGAAATGTTTGCGGTTATTGTTTTTTGTTCTCTTTTTTGTTCTTTTTTATTTATGACAGTAGGTATTTTCCAGTAAGCCTAAGCGCAAAAAAAGCCGTTAAATCAGGTGAATGCGAGCACCTTCTTCTTCTTCTTCTTCTTCTTCTTCTTCTTCTTCTTCTTCTTCTTCTTCTTCTTCTTCTTCTTCTTCTTCTTCTTCTGCTTCTTCTTCTTCTTCTTCTTCTTCTTCCTCCGTCTGTCAGCCTGCCTCTGTTCTACCATTTGTCTTTGTCTCGTGCTCTCATACACATCCATTGCTAAACAATATATTGATGGGACCAGTCAGTTGTAATGTAATTTCAGAGAAATGCAATAAAAAAAAAAACTAGGTGGAGCATCACCAAATATAGAGACCCAGAAGATACAACAACAAGACAAGAGGCTTCCCCCCTCTGTGTTGTCATACTGTAATGTAGTCGAAACTTAAAATACTTCCTGCTCTTTCTATGGTTCATTCTAGTGTCGGATCAGCTTGAGGACCAGAATGCGTGACTCATTAGCCAATGAGCAGCCTGCAGGAATGGGTCTCGCGTTACTTTTGAATGCTAAAATAAAGCTGATAATGTACAATTTGATTCAAGGGATGAAAAACCCTTTCAGAGTACAACACAAACTGTCCATTTTACTGCAACCCGACAGTGCTGCTTAATCCAGGACCTTACTTCCTGGAACTCTTGAGTGTAAAAAAGTGGTCCAATGGAGTGAATTGAGATGTCGCGACTCTTCTATAATCATGGCTCTGGTTCATTCCTGGTTGTGATGTAATATCAGTGACTTGAGGGCTAAAAAAGGAAACGCTTGAGGCTAGTCAGACTGCAGACCCCCTCGGTATCGGTAATCCTTTATTTTACAGGTCCCTAACTACACAATGAACTACATATGAACACCAATGTAATGTGTTCATGCTTAATTACAAATAGTTAGTATGTACTTACATAATGTAGTTAACTAACAAAGTATCAATATTTTTTCCAAAGTCTCTGTTTATAATAACAAATCTATGGAGTGACAGCTACATCTGACTGACAGTTATCCTCTCAAACTCCACTAAGAAAGTTGGAAAGCCCTCGTGGCTGAGTGGTTAAAGCTGTGTGCTTTGCAATCTGAAGTTCAGTGGTTCGAATCCACAACTGGGTTTTTAGCAATCTCTGTCCCAGGCCAGAGCTTCTTTACAGGTCCGGTACCATGTAACTACATATGAACTACAGTTGAATAGACTCACTCCATTTTACAGGTCTGGTACCATGTAACTACATATGAACTACAGTTGAATAGACTTACTCCACGTTACAGGTCTGGTACCATGTACTGTAACTACATATGAACTACAGTTGAATAGACTCACTCCACTTTACAGGTCTGGTACCATGTAACTACATATGAACTACAGTTGAATAGACTCACTCCATTTTACAGGTCTGGTACCATGTAACTACATATGAACTACAGTTGAACAGACTCACTCCACTTTACAGGCCCGGTACCATGTAACTACATATGAACTACAGTTGAATAGACTCACTCCACTTTACAGGTCCGGTACCATGTAACTACCAGTACTTTGGTGTTTATGTCTAATTAAAAATAGTTCATAGAGTATGTAACTAAATGTGAAGCATTTGTAGACATGAAGACCAGTGTAATCACACAGTCATTACATTGGTGTTCATATGTAGTTCATATGTAGTTAGGGAGCTGTAAATTAAATGGTTACCCACATGGGCTATTGGAGAAACAGGTTAATTTGGCTGCTTGAAATTAAAATATGCAGCTGAACATACAGTACTATCCCTGAGTTTTCTTCTGTATTCATTTGTATAAGACCGTTTAATAATGTACATAATGTTCACATCTTTATGAAAAATGTCTGTACCAGTTTCATATTTGATGCAAGATAATGTTGATCATCAGTTTTTCTTGTTTCATCTCCTCTCCCTTTCTTCTATTTTGTTTCTCGTTCTGCCGCATATGTTTTCATGGTTAATTTAACTATTGATCTGTGTGGGTATTTTTTTATTCAGTTTTCCCCCCTTAGTAATAAGCTCTCTGGAGTTTTGTATATTCCTTTTTGATGTTTCTTTTTTCTTTCTTCTTCTGTTGGAATAGATTTTTCTTAGTGGGAACTATTCGTACCGTTGTGTGTCAACAATACACGCAACTGTGCAAAAGCAAATAGAATATCACATAAGGCATTACCTCTGCATGATTTCAATTCTATTCTATTATCTTCGTTGAATGATCATTCAGCTGAATTTATTCTGACCATCCTTTGTTTCTGACTCTTAACGGGGGGGGCAGGGGGGGGGAGGCATCCCAGACAGGCTGCTGCTGTCTGACTATCCAGTGCCAGAGAGGAGGAGAGGCCAATGCTGACTGCCTCAGTTACCACAACATCAAGTCAGAGGGTGTTTATACTGCCATTCCTATGGCGATGGGCCTCTCCACTCTGTGTTATGTAATAAAGTTTTAAAATTCATCTTTCGGAGGATGAAAGCGCAGCGAGACTCAACCCCTTGGAGAGAAAGAGGGAGAGAGAGAGAGAGATGGGAAAGGAGGTGTTCTCTACGACCTCGAGAGTATGATCTAAACAACCTTGAGGACGTTTCATTTCACATCCACTGCAGGATCTTTTGATTAACTGCACCACTTAACCGTGAAGCATCGTGACAGCAGCTAAGAAAAAGTATCCATGTGGGAACTATCTTGAGCTAGTCGTGTCTTTGGCAATTTGGGATATTTGGAAGCTGCTGTTCCAAAATGCAGAAGGATTAAAGAAGCGTTACTCATCAATGTTTAACAGAAGAAATAATCGATTCAAGGTCTTCTCACTCAAAGGAAGGAGAGATAAAAGGATGACACGCTTGAAGACATTTCTCCTCTCTTTTTTTATATTTTATTTTCATTTTTTTTTTAATTGTCAGCCCATTCAATCGTCGTTATCAGCGTCTTATCACCCCATCCATATCGGCCAGTAGGGCCCTACTGACCTGCTAGTAGGCGCAGAAGGTCGTTATCAGCGATTTGTTATCAGGAGAGGTTTCCGTTTTCGTCTTTTTAACACGTTTTTTTTGTTGCTTAATTCTAATGCTAAACCT
Source organism: Poromitra crassiceps (assembly GCF_964638095.1). NCBI lineage: Eukaryota > Metazoa > Chordata > Actinopteri > Beryciformes > Melamphaidae > Poromitra > Poromitra crassiceps. The sequence continues at coordinate 26,357,246 of NC_139630.1, forward strand.
AACCCTAACCCTCACCCTAACCCTAACCCTAACCCTCACCCTAACCCTAACCCTAACCCTAAGTTGTTTTATTTGCCTAAATATAAAGTTGTTTGATAACGGCCAACGGCGGAAACCTACTGAAACCTCCTAGCAGGTTTATCAGCGATAGGAATGGGGCTGATGACGAACCTACTGAATCTATGGGTGACAACAGTCAGATCGGGTGCTCAGACACAGGAAAAGAAAAAAGAAAAAAAACCATATCATATCATTGACATTTGGCATTGTTAACACATTCACTGCCAGCCTTTTTTTTTTTACTGTAGGTAGCTTTTGCCAGAGGGTTTTTTTGAGGATTCTGGCTCATTTTACAAGAGCCAAGGATAATTTTCTGCTTGGAGTTTGTCAACACAAAGTTCACAAAAGTACTAATAGAATGTGTGCTTTCTCTGTCTAAAAGAGTTAGTTTGTAGAGTTAGTAGTTATGTAGATATTAGCCGTTGAGTACAGCATGGTTTCAGCGTCTGAGACAAAAAGCTGAGATAATCGCAGTTTTGTGAAATTCAATATCAAACAGTCACTTTAACCATTTATTTTTGGCATCAGTGAGACATCAGACATAAACAATATAGTTCTGAACAGTAATTTCCTCCATAGCAGCACCCGCACCCCCTCTCCTTACAACTCCTCCCTCCGTGGGCGTGTCTCCGTGTTTGTCAGTCACAAGCCAGTCTCTCCTGCCTGTCTGAGCAGTGAGCAGCAGCCTCTCTCTCTGGCGGCCCCTCGTCGGCGAGCGTGGATGTGGCTTAATCCGTTCTTGGATTTTCGGTTGAGAGCTTTGACGAAGCCTTGTGTGACTCTAGGCTTATGCTGCGCGCTTCAAAGTGTGCTTTCCACCCAGTCCACCTTTGGAAGCCCCCACCGCCGTGCGCCCGTGTGAAAGGTTTTCGCCTACAGTATGAGAATGAGGCTCGTTCGCTTCTGGGTCCTCGGTTGAGCTCAGCTGGAATGCGTGCGTTTCTGGCCAAACAACACTCAATAGTCTGAGCACCGTCGCCACTCAGTGGGTCGGCGGAATGGATTGCACACGCCCGGCGGCTCTAACAGTATAATAGAAGATGCAAAAGGGCCAGATCAACGATCCACCGTCAAAAAAAAAAAAACGATTTTTTTGACGTATCCATACGTCGCTGGCAGTTAACGGTTGGATTCTGCTTGACGTATCAGTACGTCGTTGGCAGTTAACGTGTTAACGTGGTGCTACCAGCCGCAAAAGGTGCTAATATGTGCTTGTGAGAGATATTACGCATAAGATCCCACCCAAGGGGTCCACAGGAAACCGACCGGGCAAGCTGTCCATCACCCCTAACCCTAGTCACTGCTCACTAATCATTTTTAACCTCGTCAAAGTAGCCCAGAAACGGGTCCCAAATACTTGAGAACCTTCTAAGCGACTTGGTTGTCAGGAACCTGAGTCTCTCCATCAATCACAGAAACCATGTCCATCAGATATACTCGAAACGAAGGTGAAGAGGAGGACTTCCATTCCTTCAGAATGAGTCTTTTGGCGACAGTTGTCCCCAGTGTCAGAGATTGTTGCACAGCTGTAGGGGAAGTTCAGAGAGGACTCCGAGCAGCCGAAGATGGCAAGTTCTGCCTCCGGCTGCAGGGAGAAATATCTCCTCTCTTACTCTCATTCTCCATCTTTGTCTTTTTTTTTGGTTCCCTGTTAGGCCATCACTCTGGGCTTCAGCTTCACTGCAATGTGTTGCACAGAGCTGGAGTCACTGGGAGATCGAGCCTTTATATCTAACAGCAGGTCCTCGCTCTGATGCCCAGGAGAAGCTACTGGGGAGTGGGGGGGGGGGGGGGGGGGGGCTCATGAGGAGGACTGGGGTCACATGAGGTCAGGGTGTCTCCGAGGAACAAGGAACAGTCAGTGGCAGGGTGCGGGGGGGCCGGCCCGGGACAGGAAGAGGAGGGCGAGGAATGGATGGATAACATAAAATTAAAAAAAATCTGAGGGGTGGAGCAGATGAGACAATGTGAGTCATACTGGAGCAGTGGGTCTTAAAGGCAGAGAGAAACCTCAGATCTGCACAGCATCAGAGGGAAAGTTCCAGCAATGCTGCCAACTACAGTGACATACAGTATGTCTCAGGTCTCCAGTGTGCGTGGAGCTCTAGAGCGAGGGCGGGAGGCAGGCGCGGACTGCATAATCGGGCACGTCGGGCAAATGCCCGGTGGCCTGGCCTGGCCTGCAAAAAAATAAAATAATAAATAAATAAATTGGTGCCCGCAGTCAGGCCACTCACTGAACAGCAGGCCAGGCGCCGCCTACTGGTTTACTAGTGTTTTTATTACTTTATTCAGGGTTAAAGTGGGTGCATCTCATTGTAAAATTGGACTCGGCCCAAATTGGGCTTCAAACGGCCCAAATTGGGCTTCAAACGGCCCAAATCTGGCTTCAAACGGCCCAAATTGGGCTTCAAACGGCCCAAATCTGGCTTCAAACGGCCCAAATTGGGCTTCAAACGGCCCAAATCTGGCTTCAAACGGCCCAGATTGGGCTTCAAACGGCCCAAATTGGGCTTCAAACGGCCCAAATTTTGCGCACGCGCATCGGCCCGTATCGGCCGGGCCTGCTTGGTATCTAATGCCTGGCCTGATTATGATCCCAGTCCGCCCCTGGCGGGAGGACTGCACACACGCACGCACGCACACACGCACGCACGCATGCATGCACACACGCACGCACGCACACACACACACACACACACACACACACACACACACACACACACACACACACACACACACACACACACACACTGACACACACACACACACACACGCACGCACGCACGCCAGCACACACGCACAACACACACAGACACACACACACACACACACACACACACACACACACACACACACACACACACACACACACACACACACACACACACACACACACAGCAGGATGCAGCATCACAGGAACGATGCAGTGGAGTCAAGATACAGCTACTTGTGACTTCATGGTTATGATATATTTGATGTATTTTGTGGATTTTTATGAACATTGTTAAAACAGCTTTGCAACCAAAGGCAGTTTGTTGCAGCGGAGATCTGGCCAGCTACAGTACAGCTTTTTGTGTTTATGTGGGGGCTGATCGTTTTGGGCATTGAGAGGAAATGACTATAGGGGATAGTATGAAGTAATAAACATCAGCCCCCTACTGGCAAACACAGGATGAATTAGATTAGGCTGAAGAGATTATGCTGAACAAACAGGGGAGTTGTACAAAATGTACAACATTGTTGCCAAGTGTGCTTCCAAGAAAGCCTATATCTGACAAGACTTCCCCGTTAAAGTAACCAGCTGGAAAGGTTGCTTTGTTGTTTTATTGTGAAATTGCAACATTGTACATAACGTACTCTTGAAGACAAACACAAGCGCATCATAAAACCTGACTGGTAGCAAGTAGAGTGAGTCAAAAGTAAACTTGATTCGAGTTGTTTTGATCAGATCCAATTCTTAGAAAATGATTGTGATTAATTATTGGCTAGTAGTAACTGGATAATGGTCAGTGGGACCACTTTGAGGAACTGGAGACGGACCTCTCAACAGTCAGCACTCTCGTTAACGTTTATTCTCAAAGATGATTCAAGATTCAAGATTCAAGATTCAAGATTCAAGATTTTTATTGTCAAGTATCACGTGTGAAATTCTTGTGCTGTAGACTCCGTTACAACATAGTGCAAAAATAACAGGGCATATGGAATGAAATGTAAATAGGTCAGGTTACTTTTTACTTCCAATCCTTGATATTGTCACAGGTGCATTCACGTACCGTGAAACTCTGTTCGTTTTTCGAGGTTTATACTCTCTCAAGGAATATGTACATGTAAGCCAAATGGTTCTGCATCCATCTGGATGTTATATGACAGTATTAATCTTGCACCTTGTAATCCTTCCCATGTGAGTAATAGTAATACATTTCGATCATATTATACTCCCAATGCGCAACCCAATGTGGTCCAGAAAGGACCACACAACTACAAGTCAGCCTTGCTCTGGCCAGACGTTTTAGATCCATAAACTACTATATATATATATATATATATATATATATATATATATATATATATATATATATATACACACACACACACTCCGACATATCTGACGACATTTATCTGGATTCATCCCTTGATATGAGTGTGCAGCTAAACAGTGTACTGTCTGCAACTAGGCCAATATAAATAGATGTAGGGAGGGGGGTGGGGATTTCTGTTAATTTTAACAATTACAGAGCACTTTGCAAAACTTCCAAAGTGTAGTGAAGGATAATTTATTGTATAAGGTAGGGAAATGTTGTCAGCCGGTCTTTAATGAGACAGAAAGGAAGCGCATGGCGTTAAAGATGTCAGCAGAAAGCTGACTGTCACGTTACGCGTCTCAGCACGTATATTAGCCTACGTGTTCTCAGCACGTATATGACGTATTCTCAGCACATTGCATCGTAGCTCAGGTAATCCGAGGAGAGCGAGCGAGGCCAGGCAGGCAGCGTAAACACGGCAAAGTTGAATGTAAAACAGTCAGCAACTGCAAGCCGCCCTGTGCAAGACTGCTGAAATAGCCCAGACAATAGACCTTATTCGATTGACGTCACTCACGTACGGGCACGCCCACTGCCGCCATGTTGTTGACATAGCGCAGCCGCTTTAAGTGACAGCCTATGTAAGAGCAGAGTTTATAGGAAGCTAGCCGCCATTAGCGTTACCTGTATCGTTCCAATTGTGTTCGGATGGTGACCTGCGTTAGGCATGGCTGTAGTAATGACAGCAATAAAGTCCCCGTGGTTTGTTCCTATCTCTACCGTCCACAGACGTGAAGGGAGCGAGATGGAGGATACGTCAGCAGCACAGGAGAGGTGTGTGGATAGTTGGGAGAGACAGGTGAAACTTTCTGACAGCTCCTCACAGCAAAGTCTGTTCACCTCGTTTTTTCTTTTGTTTATTATTACAGGCATTAACGGCAGCATACAAACAACAACTCTGGGGTTTTTATTGCTGTCATCACTATCGCTATTTTGTAATGGAACAGAAACGACAATAAGGCCGTTACTATAGTTGTCAGCTGCAGGACGGTATGTCAACAATATGGCGCTGTCCGGGGTTAGCGAATAAGGTCTATTCCAAACTCCCCTGGCCCTATACTCTAAAACACACATTGCAGGGAACTGCCAGGATTAGTGGTGGCCAGTCGGTGGAAGGACGGAGATCTTCTTATTCTGGCAATTCAAATTCGATCATGCACATAGCTCCGCTAAGCTCTTAAGGTCATCAGCGCACCCAGTGGCCTGACTGACCCTTCCATTGACTGATGGCCATTGCATCATCACCTGACCTGCAGTCAGAGTTCCTGGGCAGTCAGGCGAGTAACAAATACACTATTAATGGTTGCTTGAAAAAACAACAACACACAAATGGAGAAGCATTTGGTCGCCCTCTGATCCCTCGAAAACAATCGATTATGTGCTAATTAAAAACCACCCGGGTGCATAAAAGATTTCTGCCTTTATGATCAATTATGATAAAATGGAGTATGTTATGAAACCTAGCTAGCACGAGAGTGAGTGGTGAGGTGGTTTCAGGTAACTGACCCTTGTAATGTTAATTAGAAACACAAACATACGGTCAAGTGAATTCCATCCTGAAACAATAAACAATGCCCCTTTAGATCAATTGAGTTGAAATCTGCAATTCAGCATCTCGTTAGCAGATTTGTATTTTCTATCATTACCCAACATACAATAGACAAAGGAACAGAGAAGAGAGAGAGAGAGACAGAGAGAGAAACCTATTTACTGTAACTTATTGTATTTTGGACCGCGTAATCGATTGTATTTTGGCTATTTGATTGTGATGCATATGTATGGTGTGAGAAGTCTGCCCGTAAGGTTCATGAGTGTAGATGACTCTGTGAATAGCTGAGGTTTTGTTATTGAGTTGTTTTGTTCTATCTTGGCCCTAGTGTTCGCATTATGCATGTGTCACCATTTAATGTGTCTTTAATGTATTGTCTGTGTGGGATGCAGATTTTCCCCTCTAACCCGAGACAAATTCCCCCCACAGGAGACAAAGTCAACCTTGACCTTTGACCTTGAGAGGGAGAGAGAGAGAGAGAGAGAGAGAGAAATGAAGAGAGATTAGAGTGTTTATGAGAGTGAGGTAACAGGTTCAACCGAGGTCTGCTTTTATACGGCGTCACACTATCGAGTAGTGTATCGAGTATGCCCACGTCAGTGTGCCCTGGATTTCCCTCTTGAAGTGCTGCCAAAGTGTGCCATGACACCTTAGAAGTGTGTGTGTGTGTGTGTGTGTGTGTGTGTGTGTGTGTGTGTGTGTGTGTGCGTGCGTGCGTGCGCGTGCGTGTGTAGTTGTTGATAACTGTTATATCTTTGATTCATATTGAGTGTCTGTCTGGATTTTGTTTCAATATTTCACTTTCTAGTCTCTGTGTGTGTGTGTGTGTGTGTGTGTGTGTGTGTGTGTGTGTGTGTGTGTGTGTGTGTGTGTGTGTGTGTGTGTGTGTGTGTGTGTATGTGTATGCGTGCTCAATCTTTTTTGTTGACCTATTTTGAACATCTCCTCGTTTCAACAGCCTCAGAAAGGACATTTTGTTGACATGTTAGACGACCTCTATCAACCAGTAACGCCATCACGTCATGTGACGTAGCTCTCCTCTGCGACGCAATCTGTGATGTCATCCCACTGTCCCAAATATTGACTGAATATGTTGTCTCACAGAAAGTCCCAAACTTTGATGTTTTCCTGACAATGATGACTCATGAGCTGAACTCATTCAAAATATGTGTAAAGTGGCAAACTAAATAGTTGTTGTTGCGCAAAATCCACATCAGGTTAGAAGGTGCAGACAGAGACACTGACGTTGCTGAATGGTTAAATGGGATAAATAAAATAAAATGCCTGAAATAAAGAGGTGGCTGTGGCTCAAGAGGTAGAATGCCTCGTCCACTAATCAGGTTCGATCCCCGGCTCCTCCAGTCCGCATGTCAAAGTGTCCTTGGGCAACACCCCGAAGCCCAAATTGCTTCCGATCGTTGTGCCATCACCCTGTGTGGTAGCTTGTTGTTGCTATCGGCATGTGAGTGTGTGCGTGAATGGGTGAATGCAGTCCATTTACCATACCATAAATACACGTACACAATAGAGTACCACAAGGACGACATATTTTTGTAGTCGGAAGGCGGACGTCCCGGACTTCCTGGATCCTACGGGAAAAAGTCAATGGGGTTTTCACTTAAATGCATAAAATAGGGTCTGTGGTTAACACAAGTGTATGGGAGCGGAGATTTGGGTTCAGCGGGATAATCTTCACAAGCGGGAATAACTCGGAGTCATAAAAGTGATTCACGTGTGTGAAGATTATCCTGCTGAACACAAATTACCGCTCCCATAAACTTTTGTTAACCACAGACCTTATTCGATGCATTTACGTGAAATCCCCATTCTAAAACCCCGTTCACTTTTCCCCCGTAAGATCCAGGAAGTCCGGGACTTCCGCCTTCCATGCTACTTCCGGACTCATTCCTGCGATGCTCTATAGATAAACTTGTACTTTAATTATATTTAATTATTATTATGTTATTATGTGTTGTGCCTCCTGTTAGTGTGCAAATCAGCTACAACTTTCTCTCCGCAGAGATCAGGAGGGAGGCAGAGGGCATACAGTATACACATTGCATTATGCACATGCTTATCCCTTTAAGGAAAGTGTATCTATAGGTTATCTATAAGCACATATGCGATGCTGAAAATCGGGGCCTATCCTAACCTCACCTCTGTCACTGTTTAACAGAGACATGTTAATGGGTAAGATACTGTTTAACAGACATGTTATTGAGCAATAAACTGTGCCTCATCAGCACGCAACAAAGCCACATCCATGTCCTTAACATGCAGAGTAGGCAAAACACACTGTTGTTTATCTTGCTTGCGGTGGTGAGCTTTTACGAATGTCACATGTTCAACATTTTGTGTGCCTCCATTCTTTTTTATTGAGCATGTGACCCATGTCGTTTTCCAACAGCTTTTTCTTGTGTTTATTTGGTCTATGTGAATAAGTGCTATAGGACGATGTGTGGATGATGGCTCTCGTTCCCCTGCAAGGTCTTCAAAGTTTATAGACACTTCTGTGCTTAATTATTTATTCTTTTGCAGCAATGCCCCGTTTCACTTGCATACAGTTACACACAACTTATTGAAAACTGAGCCACCACGTCTGGGAATTCAAACCAGCTTCATACAGGTCACAAGTCTGCTAGTGTAACCCGAGAGATGACTGAGTTTGATTTAGTCCTGGGGTAGCGTGCTAAACCAGCCGGGCAGGAGAACTCACATTTCATTTCATTCTACCAGACCGTCTGGCCTTAAAGACCCTAAAGCCCTAAAGATATGTTTCAAGATGTGTATAAAATACTCTAGTTTGAATAATAATTGGTGTCTGATAGTTTTTCCCAGAAAAAAAGTTAAATTATCTGCTTAAAATCCTTAAAATTACTTCCCCTCCTTCTCCGTCATTTAAAAATCCAAAGTAACCAATCAGAGTTATCTCTAGAACATAACTAACCAATCACAGCACAAAGCATGGGCTTTCAACACATTCTCACTCGTGACAACTTGACAACAAGGGTTCCTGAGCGATCTGCAGTATATGACGAGTTGGGAGTGAGAATGTGTTGGTGCTTTAACTGCTGAATACTGGACAGGGATTGGCTCCAAGATTTGTGATGTCACAAATCTTGCTTGTTGAAAACGGCTTTTTCATTAAGCTCAGAGAAACTTTCCACTTTCGGCAGATGATTGTGGAAACAGGCTTCTAGTGTCAAACTCTGCGCAGACATCATTCTGCACAGTGAAGCTCAGACATCCAACTGTAGGAACAAGAAGAAACACAGATTTTTAGACTTTAAGTGTTTGCAGTGGGCAGTCTATTTCTGCAATAACTGCACTTTATGGCTGTTTAAACTCGACGAACTCGAGGCAGACAGGCAAGGAGGCAGCCATTATTGTTTTGCTAGCGGAGTTCCTGATTGGCCGGTTACGATGTCAACTATGAGGCGCGTCGCTGATTGGCTCGCTTTGCAGTTTCTGCAGAAGCCCTGCCAGGGCTCGAGAGGCCATGACGGTCTGGTAGAACCAAATGAAATGTGAGTTCACGTGATCGGCTGGTTTACCAGGATACGTCTTGGGTGCACTGGACCTGGAAGTTTTGTTGCTGTTGTTTTTGGGGGGGTGGGCATTTTTGCCTTTATTTAGACAGGACACTAGGCAGACAGGACACTAGGCAGACAGGACAGTAGGCAGACAGGACAGTAGGCAAACAGGACACTAGGCAGACAGGACAGTAGACAGACAGGACAGTAGGCAGACAGGACACTAGGCAGACAGGACAGTAGACAGACAGGATAGTAGGCAGACAGGACAGTAGGCAGACAGGACAGTAGGCAGACAGCACAGTAGGAAGACAGCACAGTAGGCAGACAGGACAGTAGGCAGACAGGACAGTAGGCAGACAGGACAGTAGGCAGACAGGACA
>NC_139630.1:26369355-26391855 GCF_964638095.1 Poromitra crassiceps
CTCCTCTCCTCTGCTCTCTGCTCTCTCTCTCCTCTCCTCTCCTCTCCTCTCCTCTCCACTCCTCTCCTCTCCTCTCCTCTCCTCTCCTCTCCTCTCCTCTCCCCTCTCCTCTCCTCTCCTCTCCTCTCCTCTCCTCTCCTCTCCTCTCCTCTCCTCTCTGCTCCTCTCTCCTCTCCTCTCCTCTCCTCTCCTCTCCTCTCCTCTCTGCTCCTCTGGGCTTCACTCCCACGGATGGTTAAACAACTTGCTCAACTTCACTACATGATCTCCAATTTGGTGGTTAATCCCCCATATCATAATCTGTAACATTTGGCTTGTAAATCAAGAATTCCATATAAAATGTATAATACAATGTTACATTTAGTATATGTCTGTGCAGAGATACTTTTTTTTGTTTTGTTATATAAGTTCTCTATTTCTCTTGACAGCCAATCCCTTGGCCAGAGCCATTCCCATGTAAACAACAAGGTCATACAGACAACTGAGGGTCTGGCACAGATAACATGAGGGCATGCTAATGCTAACAACAACATGTTTGCTCCTGTACTGGTATCCCATAATGCACTGCATAGGCAGGCATGTCCCCTCACTGCTACTGTTTCTCCGGAACACCCTGCTCTCACGCACAGGCCGGAGGGTTTGGACTCGACAGCAGGGACATAACCCTCAAACAGTGACATCACAGCAGGAAATCAATGTACCTGAAGTGACCCTGGGAAAATAAACTAACAGCTGAACTCTGTGAGGCAGTTTGTGGACAAATCGGTGACCAAAAGCCAAGAGAAACAAAACCAAATGCACACAAGTGAGCGAGGAACAAATGCAGAAAGGCTGATATAAAATGTGTGAAGCGCAAATATAAATTACTAGAAATCTCACGCTGTACACACGCTCGATTCTTAGCCTACATTCACACAGGACGCCGAACGTAAGCAGAACTGAAGCTTGAAGGAGGCACAAGCTGAACGTACGCCTTGTTGTTCACACAAGACGCCTTCTCTTTTCCTCTCAGCGCCTACTCTCGCGCCTGGAACCCGCCCAGAACTCCCATTGACTTCATGCCTCACGGCTTCAGCGTCAAGCTTGGAAATTCGACGTGAATTCGGCCTGAGTGATCGCTTCGACGTGGCGTGAGCGTGGCTTCGGCACGGCGTCAGCGTGGCACGAGCGCGGGTGGTGTGAACGGCTTCGCCGAAATGAAACTTGTGGGTACAGCGTAGGTACAGCTTCGGTTGAGCGTTGCTTCGGTGTCCTGTGTGGCGTCCTGTGCTTAGGCTCGCCCACTGCGCGGGCTTGCATACGCAGCTCGGCTGCTGCGTGGCCTAGCTCGCCTGCTCTATTGGCACAATTGCTCAACTTCGCATCACTGATGACATCACTCACTGATGACATCACAATTGCTCGAGTGACCATCACTGATCACATCATGGAGTGCTCGAGTGACATCACTCAGCGCACAATTGCCCAACTTCGCATCACTGATGACGTCAGTGAGTGATCAGTAGTGAGAGAAAAGTCTGCACATTGACTGATCATAGACTGTCATAGACACTGTGACATAATCAGTGACATCACAATTCTTCTTCTTCTTTTTGCTGTTTTATGGCAGTTGCTCATTGCACTCGATTCCTAGGCTTGATGGCATACTTCAGGGATGCTGGATCACCTGTCCTGGAGCTGGCAACATACAGCTGTCCATAGCTGAAGACAGGGGTCTGAAGCCAGACTCCCACTTCTTTCAGTGTCTGACCCTGGGACTTGATTTTGCTCTTATGACATCCTCAGTGGGACTCTTATGACATCACTGATGATATCACAACTGCTTTTATGACATCACTGATGACATCACAACCTCTTATGACATCACTGATGATGACATACTCACTGGGACTTTGTGTGCGTGCGTTCGCATGTGTGCGTGCGTGCGTGTGTGTGTGTGTGTGTGTGTCTGTCTCTTGTGTGTCTGTGTGTGTGAATTTATGACATCACTGATGACATCATCAGTGGGAAGGGACAGACAGACAGAGCCCTTACTCAATTGTATGATGATGGTGATGATGATGATGATGATGGAATTGGTTTTACTTGGTTGTTTTTAGCTGTGATGCTCCCCTGCAACAGGAAAACAAGATGCATTGGAATGAATCATTTCATCTCTTTGCAAGAATATTATGAAATCAAGAGAGCTGAAGATGGCATGAAACAGACTACGAGATAGATTCTCTGTAGTCATCTCACATTGAAAGCTAAGCATCCTGACATGTGGCTGTATTGGGTGATTCCACATGAGGCGTTTGGAAACCTTAGTTGTTTAAAGGCGTAAACATGTGACACACTGTTTGTTTATTTTCCCAGGGTCACTTCAGGTGCATTGATTTCCTGCTGTGATGTCACTGTTTGTAAAGTGCATCAATAAAAAGCATCACCATCAACAAAGGAGTGAACACCAGCCAGGGGTTATGTCCCTGCTGTTGAGTCCAAACCCTCCGGCCTGTGAGGGGTTATGTCCCTGCTGTTGAGTCCAAACCCTCCGGCCTGTGAGTGAGAGCAGGGTGTCCAGAGAAACAGTAGCAGTGAGGGAACATGCCTCTATGCAGTGCATTATGGGATACCAGTACAGGAGCAAACATGTTGTTGTTAGCATTAGCATGCCCTCATGTTATCTGTGCCAGACCCTCACTTGTCTTTATGACCTTGTTGTTTACATGGGAATGCTTCTGGCCAAGGGATTGGCTGTCATGAGAAATAGAGAATCCAAGACAGTAAGTAGCCTCATATAACTTTTTCCATTATTATTATTATGATGATTATGATTATGATTATTATTTTACTTATTATTATTATTATTATTATTATTATCATCGCTGCACAGACCCATGTAACATGAGTATAATAACATTTTATATGAAATCCTGTATTTACAAGCCAAATCTTACAGATTTATTATATGGGAAATTCACCACCCAGTTGGGGATCATGTTTATAATGTCAACTATGCATGGAAGCAACAATAACAAAGCCCATGAAGCAGGGATTTTATTGTGAAGTAGTTGTTTAGTCTGTGTGTGTATACACACACACACACACACACACACACACACACACACACAACATGGAGTCTACACCCGATGCCGCAAAAAGTCAACAGGACGAGGCAAGGCCGGATTAACCATAGGGCAACCGGGGCAGGTGCCCCGGGGCCCTCGGGGTGAAGGGGCCCTCCAATTTTTTTTTTTTTTTTTTTTTTTTTTTTTTGTCACGCTCATGTTGTGCTCCACAGAACTATGACACAAATCTAAGACCAATCAGGACAAAATAAAATGTGTTTCCAAGAAGATTAAGTCTGATGATTTAGTCTCATTGGATGCCTGTGGGCAAGTGGTGACCAGGGGCACGGGAAGTGGGGGTGCTTGTGGTGCTGCAGCACCCTCTGCTGTTTTGTATTGGAAATGTAATGTCAATTATTTTTTCATCATTGTAAAGCCACAGCACAGTGAATAGGATATTAATGTGAAGATTAGCCTCTTCCTTTTGCTCTCAGAGTGCATCAGATTCATGCATTTACTTTAAAATGTACAAAATTTCTTTGAGTGAGAAACTGAATCTCAGAAACGGAATAATAACATAACAGTATAATACTAATGTTAATTTAAAATAAGATATTCCTCTAAATATGGCGAAAAAACATCCAAACATCCGGACGATGGGTAGGGGGGCCCCTGGGAGCTTCAGTGCCCCGGGGCCCCTGGGGGTTTTAATCTGGCTCTGGGACGAGGTGGAAATGGGAACGAGTGCCATTGAGCCTGAGCAGACTGACTCCATGGTATAGATGGGAAACATATGTCGAACTGTGCATTAAGCCCTCTCTCACTGTGAAGCGAACCTTCAGTGGAATCCATTTAGAGTGCCATAAAGAATTTATAGGTAGCGTATAAATTCTTGTTTCCAGAGAATCTGAGAATTTATGTGTGGCTTTGCACATAAATAACGAGATTTTATTGAAACGTATAGAAAGAGGTTCAGCCGAGTTCACAACCAAGAAGGAACCAAGGGGGCGGCAATAATACCCCAGAGCTGTCGTCTGGGAATCGGAAAAGTTCCCGGTGCGAGGCTCACTCCTCCGAGGCTGCGCGTCGAGGTGCCCTTGAGCAAGACGCTGAACCGCTTGACAACTGCAGCTAGGTGTCGCTTCAGCTTGCCAGCTATAATGAGATGATCAGCTTTCTTTTAGACAAAATATGAAACATGATAACATCCCACTTCTATTTCCTTTGCAGTTGATATGGTTAAGCTAACACATGTGTGTGGTCGTGATGGTGATTCACTGCCTTGTCTCCTTCCCCATGTTGAGCGGTTCAGAAACAGAAACAGAAAATACATTTACCGTCAAGACAAAAGACAAACCGGTGAGAAGATGTGACATTACTCATCAGTGTTGGGCAAGTTACTTTAAAAATGTAATATACTACATATTACTAGTTACTTTCATTAGAAAGTAATAAGTTACTTTACAGTATTACTTTTCTGTGTAAAGTAACTCGTTACTTATTACACTACTTTTGCATTACTTTTACCAAAACAACAGCAGCAGCAGAATGACATCGCTGCCCCAGAACCATCACGAAAAAATTATTTCAACCGCCTTGAAGTCAGTGTAAACAATCCAAAATTCTAAATTTTATTCTTTTCCTTTGTTATTGTCATCTGTAGTGGTTATTTGCATAAAAACACACAATTTGATTAGGAAATTATTGTATCTTTTTTTAAATATGTGCTTTGATTTAATCAAATGTAACTCAATTTGTAACTTGAGTTACTTGACAAAGTAACTGGTATAATATTACTGAAATCCTATAAGTAATAAGTTATATTACTGAGTTACTGCTAAAAGTAATATATTACATGTAATAAGTTACTTTTGTAATGAGTTACCCCCAACACTGTTACTCATTGGAGTTACTTTACTTTTTTTTGTGATAGATTAGACAGCTCTCTGCTTCCAGAACAAAAAGTGAAATGTCTCCTCACTCAAGTCAGACAATACACTTTGGCCAGTTAGTGTGACAATATGCTGCAATAACAATAGGATTATGATGTAGGTCAGAGGCCATTTACACCTGGCACTAACATGCGTTTTCTGTGATCAGATTGCAATCGGATAGTGCTTGACCACATTCGCCTGATTTAATTTACACCTGGTGTTGTTAACATGCGTTTTGGGTGATCAGATTGCAATCTGATCACCCAAAACGGGTGTCCTCTCAATCCGCATACAGTTGCTGTATGCGGATTGAGAGGACCCATTGCATTTACACTTGTGTTCAATGTGGTCACAATGCGTCCCTGACCACCTCCGGAGGTGGTTTGGCCGATGTCATCAATGTGTCTTGGGGGCATTGTTTACACCTGTACTCTCAAGTGGTCAAACACTATCCGATTGCAATCTGATCAAAGAAAACATGTTGGTGCCAGGTGTAAATGGCCTTATGGGCCATAAACTTGAAGTGCAGCCCATAAAGGTCGGCTATTGTAGAACCTGGCTGAGGCTGAGTCCTCATGTAATTCAAACACGGCAAAATTGTGAGCACACAGCTAGCCTATGAAATGGTGACAGATTATTTCTCATTGACAAATCTCTCTGTTTTATAGTTTCTTGTTATACCATTTACTTCCACTAGAGACCAAAAGTTCAGTGATTGTGTTTGGTGCTTAAATCTGCTATCTAAGTCATGTAATTGTCATGACTTTTGTTTGACGAATTATGTTTCTTACCAAAAGGCTTAGCCTGTTATTTTGTTTTCCACGAGGAGTGGCAGACTTTGTAATTTACCTTATTATTAATAATAATACATCAAATGTAATAGCTACATAAATGGGGAATTTGCATTGTATCCCAGCTTACTTATATTGGACAAATGCTGGCATTCCAGGGGCTTAGCCTAGATTTGAGAGGCATGCTGGGATTTCAGACATATCTGGCTGCTAGTGCAGCTGCAAGTGTTCACGATCCTTTTTACCTGCCTCCTGGTGGCCGACTAGAACGCTTAAAAATAATCTGCCCATGTGGGGTTAGCACTGTTTTTGCTCCACAGTTGTTACACATCTTGTCAGATCGCCATGACAAACGCAGCAGATTGATGTCCTCTTCCCTTCTTGGAATGTTCTCTAAAGCCGCAAGTCAGTTTAGCAGCTGGATGCACAGATTCTCATGATGGAAGATGGAGGCAAAAAGAGAGAGAAAAAAAAGGAGGGGCACTTTATGGCAGTTTAAATTGCCGACGTTAAATAGTCATTTCTAGGCAGTTTTTAGACGACGATTTTCTGGTATTATTTTGATAACTGCTAAAAGCTCCTCTCTCTCTCTCTCTTTTTTATGTCAGCATATTTCACAGTCACAGGTTCTCCCATCACCTCCACCCCCCATTTATACGCTGTTGAGCGCCACTCTGGTCGAAAGTTCGGTAAAAAATAATTTAGACAGACAGGGGGGGGGGGGGGGTATTGATCAGCACTGGTGGGCTGGGAAGAAGACCTTAAGGGATGGTCAGTCATCCCATGCTTGATGCCAGAGAGGCTGAATACCGCACTGAGTCAATGCGGTCTTAGCCTCTCTGGTGTCAAGTCTGATTTTGGAAAAAAAAAAAAAAATCCAAAATCAGACAGAGTGTTGACACCAGAGAGGCTAAGACCGTATTGACTCAGTGCGGTATTCAGCCTCTCTGGTGTCAAGTCTGATTTTGGAAAAAAAAAAAAAAAAATCCAAAATCAGACAGAGTGTTGACACCAGAGAGGCTAAGAGCGCATTGACTCAGTGCGGTATTCAGCCTCTCTGGTGTCAAGTCTGATTTAGGAAAAAAAAAAGAAGACCTTAAGGCATGGTCAGTCATCCCATGCTTGATGGGTTTGCATCAGCTTCATCAGGTTAGAAAACGACAGGTCCCTTTTGGCACATTGTAGAGCGACAGCTTGTACCAGCGTGCCTTGTGTCAAAATGCAGAGCTGCTAATGCAACATAAGTCAAAATGAAAGTGGACCAATAGACAAGTGATGTTTTAACAAATTTCAATAATGAAGGCCCAGTTCAGGTCATATCACAGTGCACGCCCCCTTTCTTTGAGGTTGTATAACCCATTCATTGTTAGGCACGCCCCCTTTCTTTTCACGGACCCCCTTGCAAAGGGCCACGGACACCTAGGGGTCCCTGGACCCCATTTGAGAACCACTGAGGTACGATATGATACGATACGATATACTTTATTGTCAGTTCACACTGAAATTTGTCTTGCAAGATAGCGGCAGTCCCATGCACAAACACATGACAAAGAGAACAAAACCAAAAATACAAAGATACATACACACATACAGCACACAGAGAGCACTGGTCACTGCTCCACTGACCCAGGGCCGGCGCCAGGATGAAATGACTGAGGGGGCGGTTATAACTGGAGAGGGGGCTGATTTTTTTTTTCTTTCTCTCTTTTTTTTTTTTTTATGATATTTTTATATCGTAAAACATAGGTTATATACCCGCTATGCCTATTTCTGGACTTTTTAACCATAATAACCTCTGAAAAGTGCAATAACAACACAAGAAAGACTACTATTCAAAATAAAATAAAACATGTATTTCACAGCAGCAGATTAAGGCATTAATAGAGCTGAGCTTTGCATAATGTGAAATGCGGGACCTGTCTGGAGCACTCTGGACATATATGTCTATATGAAAAGTAATAGAATAAACAATTGCTGCAAAAATCGACAAAAAAATAAACAAAATAATAGCCAGTCAGTGCCAGGTTCATTAAATTAAAGAAATAAAGTGATCAGATGCGTTGTCTCCATCTTTCTGCTCATGGCATGCTGTGTGCTTGGGTGCAGCTGATTTCTGTGTGTGTGTGTGTGTGTGTGTGTGTGTGTGTGTGTGTGTGTGTGTGTGTGTGTGTGTGTGTGTGTGTGTTTTAATCACGTCATGATCACTACAACATGCAGTGAGGTTCAAATTTAATGAATAGCTACATCTCTGACACCTTGTGACAACCAAAGCACAGCAAATAGCGCTTCCCTGCCAATTCTGAAACAACAGAGCTATGTTTATAGGGGGTAGCCTACATCAACTTAAACTGATCAAATTTGATGAAGACTGCAGAAACAGCAGCCGAAACATGTCAGGTACAAACATTGCCTAACTGGCCTTTATAGATGAACTATTCTTAAGAAAAAAAAATATATTTTTTTTAAGTGAGGGGGCAGAAAATTGAACTGAGGGTGCAAAACCCCCTTTGGCCCCCTCGTGGCGCCGGGCCCGCACTGACCCTCGGCCATGTTCTTGATTAAGCCTCAGGATCGACTGGTGTATAAAGGACTTTCTTAGTCTGACCTTCTTGAAAGTTGGGATTAAGTATCTCCTGCCAGAGGGCAGGAGTTCATATTCTTCATGTACCACATGATTACTGTTTGAGGCAATATTTCTAGCTAACCTCAATACACTGTTGACGTATGTAGACTCATATAGACTATGGAGTGGTTTACCTACAATTTTTGAACAAATATTCATCTGTCTTAGTAGTTGTGATTTTAAGGTAACATACAGGCATCCATACCAGGTGGTACTGCAGTAGTACTGTAAAACACTCATAATCACTGAGGTAAAAAATAATAGAAGAATCTGTTTACTAGCACCAAAAGATCTTAACCGGCGAAGAAAGTAGTAGTAGTTAACTTCCTACATATACACTCTCAGTTCTATATATTATGGTGCTGTATAGCTGTTCCTGACAACAGCAGCGCTATCTGTACGTACATACAGTAGGTATATCTATAGACTGAGCCTATCAGTTCATCTGTAAATAATGTGAGTCTAATAGACTCACATTATTTACAGATGAACTGATAGGCTACAGCAGCGGGAGTGACATGGAGGTGGTTAGCACTGTTGCCTCACAGCAGGAGGAGGGTCGCAGCGCAGGTTCGATGCCCCTTCTGCATGTTTTAGCCTATTTAGCAGTACCTATCACTACATTACTACATTACTAGTAATGTAGTAAACACACACATAAACTAGTACATTACTATTTAGCAGTACCTATCACTACATTATCAGAACATGGAGCAGGAAAAAGTGTCATTTTGCATCCCTACTTGAACAATGCTGAGAGCTTTCAAAGAGGGATGCAAAATGGACACAGTTGAAAATATGACATGCAAAGGAAACAAAAACATGGAGCAAAAGCAAAACAAAAAATCACATCCATCCACTAAATGCTGCACACAATCTAGCCCCTGTAATCTGTGTCTGAAAACTAACTGTAGTCTCAGCATATCCCAGAATTTGATCCATATAATGCAAATACCCTAGTTCATAGAATACACTTCAGGTTAACCAAACAAATGTCAGATTTCTGAAGTCGATGTAGTATTTGTAACAAATCATTTTGGGTTAGGGTTAGAATAATGATTATTATAATTTAGAAAAATGTAGCTGACAATGTGGCAACATTTTTAATTGCATTTATCCAGTGATCAAGTTAGCCACAGAAATATGAGCGGGCCGCCTGGATACGGCGGTTTGTCCTGTGTCTCATGACTTTGTACACGACTTCAAAAGCCGTTCAGCCTGCTTGCAATGCACGCTCTGATGTATATGCGGGTGCAAGTCGTTATTTTTTTCTCTTCTAATACTGCACTTAACATTTCTTTGATGTACAATTAAATATTCTGTTTGAACCCGGAGAGATTTCATTCAGCAAACAGGAGTCTGGAGTTCTTTTCAAGTCCTATAGTTTAACCTCAGTATCAGGGGGCATTGTGGGATTTGTGGGGGGCACGGTGGCTCAGTGGTAGAGCTGTCGCCTCGCAGTCAGAAGGTCCTGAGTTCGATTCTCGCCTGGGACACTGTGGGCGCTGTGGTTGTGTTCCCCCCCATATCTTCAGTGCCTACTGCCCAGGTGGGGTATCTCGTCGTAAGGGCCTTTCTGTCTGTGTGGAGTTTGCATGTTCTCCCCGTGCTCCCCCAGGGGGGTTCCTCCGTATATAACCCCCCCACTAAAAACATGCAGAAGATCAGATCGTCATCATCATCTGACCAGTGACGACAACATCCGAAGTCGGTCCCCGGGCGCTGTACGAGAAAGCGACCACTGCTCCTGGCCTGCCCCCCGGAGGAAAGGACAAAGCCAGGATGGGTTAAATGCAGAGGACAAATTTCACCAGCCACCGTCAGCATGAGTGTGTTGTGGCCCTCCGTGCATGTGTTGATTGTAATCGTGTGACCGTCTGAAATCGTGTTTTTTAATCGTTTTTTTTTTTTTTTTTTTTTTTTATCGTGTTTTTTTTTTTTTTTTTTTTTTTTTAAAGCAGTCCTATGAATCCAAGAGCTAAAGCATGATAATGTTTTACATGAACATTATTCCCTATAGATCAACATTGACAATTACCTAATTAAGGAAACAAACTGACAATTTCTGTATGACACAATTGGCCATTAAGCTAATTGCCCTGTGTGGGATCAATGGTGTACTACATCTGCTATGCGCACATCCTCCACACAGAGATTTGCTATACATCACATACTGTTTGGATCACATAAAACATGCTTGAGTAGAAGGCTGCAGTGAAAGCAACTGGTGATATCTGCGATATCCTTGAGAGCTAAAAGCAACTTGATTGTACAAAGCATGTCAGAATGCATGGGCATAAATGTTTTATGGTTTGAATGCATTTTTGTGGGATTTTCAAAACAGTTAAGTATTAACCTCAACTCCCATGGTGTTCATATTATGTTCTAGGCTACTGGGCGGTATGGATCCTGATGCGTCTTGTTCCTTGTGGATTTATTGCCTTTGCTGTGTGTGTGTGTGTGTGTGTGTGTGTGTGTGTGTGTGTGTGTGTGTGTGTGTGTGTGTGTGCGTGTGCGTGCGTGGATGTGTGTGTGTGCGTGAATGCATGCTTGCCTGTGTGTTGCATGTAGGGGGTGTGAGCTTGTTCTGTGTGTGTGTGTGTGTGTGTGTGTGTGTGTGTGTAGGTGTGTGTGCGTGCGTGCGTGCGTGCGTGTGTGTGTGTATGTGTGTGTGCGTGCATGCGTGCACGCACAGCTGAGGTGCATGTGTGTGTTTCATGAGCGTCGCAGTTTCACAAGTAAAGCAGATACCCCAGTTGGCTCTGCACACAGAGAACTCAATGTTTTGCAACCTGTAAACATGTCAATAAAAGTTAAAGTTGGATCTGTTTTCTTTTAGTTTCAAAGTGAATGAAGAGTTGTTGAAGGAGCTGTTGTTTGGAGAGAGAGAAGCTGCGCTGTAAGATTTGCTGCAGAAAACTCAGCTATAGCCTATATAAAAGGCATGTCAAACATTTTCGAACAACTGGAATATAGTCATTGATGCAGATTTCGGTTTATACTCCTACTCCTACGCCTACTCCTTTATCCCCCTATTGTCCATCCTGTCTGTCTCCTTTTCTGCCCGGTGATAGCCATGGCCGGAGACATTATTATGGTTTTGGATTGTCTGTCTGTTTTTTTCCCGACAGAGGAGTCATCTGTCGTCCAGTGGAGCTCTATTTCTCTGCAATTTACGAGTTCTGTGTGTTCCTTCCCTAATGAGGCTTGGGTTGCACGTCTGCTAATGAAAATATTTCGAATGCTTACTTGTTGCTGGCAGAGTGCTATTTACAAAATAAAGCCCTGGATTTTCAAATACGGCAGTTAGGCAAACAGGCAAATTGAGCAACGCGGCGGAGGTTGAATCAGGACAACGAGACCGAGATTCATTGAGTGAGTCTAATACAAGTGGGACTAAACCCCCCACAATCAATTAATTTAGTCAAAATCAATCAGTGTTGCTATTTGTGTTTGGATGTGCCAGTCCCGAGTGACAATTAGAAATAATCAGGCGCCTCAGTTTCTTCTCATGTCCCCATAGAGAGCCAAAGTGGAACATCACTTCCTGCTTCAGCACTGTACCAGAGATTTTCATCCGCCATTTATTTTCCTGTAGACATTTTGTAAAATGCCTATAAAAATAGTTTTACCTGTTCAAACCAAACGGTTCAGATATATTTAGAAACAGGAGAGATCGCATAACATTTCACTCAGACCAAAACGTTAAAGAAAATGCAGGTTTAAAGAAAATATTTTTTTGATTATGTTTTTTTAAGTTCTGGTCCGAGGGAAATGTTCTATCGTCTCTCCCGATTCTAAATATAGCTGAACCGTTTTGGTTTGACCGAGTAAAACTATTTTTATAGGCATTTTACGAAATGTCTATGGGAAAACAAATTGCAGAAGAAAATCTCTGGTACAGTGGTGCTGAAGCAGGAAGTGATGTTCACTTTGCCTCTCTATAAAGAGTGACAAATAAACATCCTGTTGGCACAATCTCTCTAACTAAACTGACAGTTGGGGGTCCAGCTCCACAGGAGTTAAGGGTTGACAGCGTAACTGGAGCACAGATTGTTTGGAGCATACCTGCCTGTTTCCTGACATGCAAAACCATACCAGCAGTATTATGATGCAAGAAGTCTGCTGTGTTAAACCATTGTATGTGTAACCAGGTGAATCAGCTCAGAGATTCCTCGTGAGTCCCGTCAGGTAGCGAGTAGGTTGGTTGAACTCACTCTCTAATGGCCCAATTCCACAGCAGCTAGTAGCGCGGTCCCGCTCCGCTCGACTCGACTTTTGGTCTCATCCCACCGTCAAAAACCGGCCCAGCTCGGTTTGATTTTAGGCCGAGTCGTGCTACTTTTGGTCCCTGCCTCGTCGGGGTACTTCGGGCTGGCGAGTAGGTCCCAAATGGTGACGTAAAACTCTGATGGCTACTGATTGGTCAGAGAGAATCGTGTTTACTCTGTCTACTGACTGTCAATGCAATGCTGGCGGCTGCATACCAGTTTAGTGGTCTTACCTTATCTTCTGTTATGTATATTTCCATCAGTATTTTGTGTCGCTGCCTTCACCTCCGGTGAAATAAAATCGTGGCGGGTGTTCAATTGTCTGAGAAAAAAGTCTGCTGCTCGCTCAGGGAGCTCTGTAGCTGAGAGGAGGCTGCAGCGCTCCGCTAGGCCGCAGCGGGTGTTTGGAAGCCCCGGTCTTGCCTGGTGAGAGGCTGCGGGGTAGAGGCTTCACTCTGTTGCGCCTCTCCCGTCCCCGCACAGCACAGCACATGCCTGTGATATCATTCTCTTGGCCGATTGTCACATTTGCCCATGTACACTGTAGGTCATTTAGAGGCACCAGTATTTCATAAACAGTTTAAAAGTTCTGTGGATGGATTTAATTGTAACATTATGTTATAGCCGAAGGACAGATATGCGGTCGCTATTTTTAGACGACCAGCTGTGGGCGGGGGTGGGTGGGGGCACATGATCCGCGGTGGAAGCAAAACGTCAATAGGGCTGATACGATTAGAGCCGAGTGGTGACGAGCTGTACAGGGCAGTAAAATGTGGTGGAAATGAGCCATAAAGGCCGGTTAATCAGCTCCGCCATGGGAGCTAGCTCTGTTGGTGTAGTGGTGCGCTTTGGAAGCAAGAGGACGGGGGATCAAACCCACCCCTGGGAAAGTCCTTCACATGGGATGCTGCAACTACTATCAACACAATACTGTTACCTATGAATAGCACCAAGGCAGTAAGTAATCATATACAATATTGACACCCTCCCTCTGTTCAAATCCAGCCTCAAAACTCACCTTTTCAAGATAGCATACTCCCTGTAATTTCTATGGTGTTTTCTTTGTTTACTGTTTAGTTTCTTTGTTTTTGTTTGATCTTATTTCTCTTGCACTTCTCTTATATTTTATACTGTTTTGCTTGTATCTGTTGTTTTGCATCTGTTTTTAACTCTGTAAAGTGTCCTTGAGTGACCTGAAAGGCGCTTTTAAATAAAATGCATTATTATTATTATTATTATATGACATCAGTGACCTCGCCACCAGGCCGAGCCGTCTATCTTTCTTTCTTTCTTTCTTTCTTTGCCTCGGCCCCTATAGTGGCCACGCCGTAAAAAACAATTTCAGTTCAGCGTCAGCGCGTCAAGTGTTCAACATGTTGGTTGGTGGACACGCCCCCTAACTTCGCTGTTCCACTGTTACAGAGACCTTCACTGGTAACATCTTCAGAGTGTACCAGTCGACACCGAGCTGAGAGAACAGATGATGATGATGAAAGTAGGGAAACAGCCTGTCAGTGAAGTCTGTGAAGGTGTGTATGTGGGTGTTAGGAGCAGAAAATGTTCAAGTCCAGACTCACGCTGACCCTTTGGAGCTTCTTCACTGGGAGACAGGGGCGGAGCGACGCTATCAGCCGGCCGGCGGCGAAGAAAAATTTGCCTTTTTTGCATGTTTGAATCTGTTTTAGCCATATTTAGTGGAATATCTCATTTTAAACACACCAATGTTATTGTCTATTGAAATTTGTTGGGCGTGGTTATTCGCTACCTCTGTCGGGCGCTCACCGTGTGCCGGATTTTTTTTCTCACAGCGCGAGCAACGCACGGCTTCTCTCCAAACATGGCCACTTTCAAGCCACTGAGCCCTGAACACTGAGCTGTGTTTTCGCCACATTTCTTGACCCATGTGGTAGGCTATAAACTTTGATTTGCAATTGTTCGTTTTTAGTCATTTCACCAAGTAAATGTGTTGTGTTGAGAGCATTATTGAGAGAGATTAAAAGCAGCACAGAGTAGGTAATCAGGGCTGAGAAGTAAAACGGCTTTCAGTAAAAACAAGTTTGGTGATTTCTTCATGTGCTGATGTGCGGTCATTTGAGAGTGAAAGCGCACTCAGTACTGCACATAATAGCGTTTCATTGCGACTTTTCACGGGCTGTTCTCACTATTACCATTGTACAATACATGCTGATCACTTTCTGAGTATAATGGCATCAGCCCCAGCGCGGGGTCTGCACGGTGACTTGCGGAGACTCGCGGGGCCCCACCCCCAACGAGCTTGCTTGAGTATAAGAGCACCTTAATCGGGCACGTCGGGCCGATGCCCGGTGGCCTGGCCTGCAACATTTTTTTTTGATGGGGGCACTGACGAGTAGGCCCAGGGTGGGCGCACCCTCTGCCCCAGTGTACCCTCCGCTACTGCTGGGAGATCAGTGACTGGATGTGGTGAGCAGAATGCTGTGTATTCACCGAGCTAGAACCATATGCTCCATAATCCAGAACCTATGTTTCCATTCCTCTGGACAAGATTCTAACACACCCAGACGCCAGTATCTACTGACCCCAACCTCAACATCCCAGCTGTGAGTTCCTGAGTTAAAGCCCTCAGAACCCAGGACAGAACCAGCGTTGATCACACCTCTTTGGGTTGTCATGAAGCTGGTGTCTCTCCTCACACGGATCAGATCTTCAGACAGGATGAGTAAGGTATGGACAAGCAATGATTGGGTCTAGAATCACAGGACTTCATCCTGTCCTTAGACTGTGAAGCTCAGGTTGCCCAGGTGTTTGGCCTCATCTATCAGAGCTCCTGAGACCAGCTGTGGATCCTCCAACAAGGGCCACTGGACTCTTTCCACTGTAGCCTTGCAGATCTGCAGGACAGAGACATCTTCAGCTCTCAGCTCCTTCTCTATGGCTCTGACTGTGTCTGAAAGAGCTATCTCTCTGCTCAGACTCCGTCGTCTTCTTCATAGTGGCCTCCTCTTCCTCTATTTAAAAACAGAAACAGACAAAAGGAATGCCGTGCCGCTTCGTCGATGGGTCTGATTCTGTGGTTGCTGTGTGTTTCCGAAGTTCGACAGACGAGACACACTAGCTGCTGATGGTCCAGACAGAAGAGCTTGAGTTTCTCATAGTGCAGACTGCAGAGAAGCTCAGATCCTGCTGAAGCTCTCCGATCTCTCTCCACCAAGAAAGCCTCACACAGGTTCTTTAACACCAGGTTACGAGGTGGTTCACTCTGTGAAGATATTTGCCTACAAAGTGGACAATCGTGTGTATTAGTCTGTGTCCACCAGCTCTGCAGACAAGCTTTACAGAAGCTGTGGCTACATGACAGGAGGACAGGATCTGTAAAGATGTCACGGCAGACAGGACAGGAGAGATCCTCCTCTGATCTGGACGCCATTTTGTCTCTCAGTGACGCTGAAAGGGCAAAGCGAACTGGACAGAGGTTAGATAGAGCTCTGGTTCACCATCTAGTGGTACTATTTATACCACCAGCACATCACTGATGATGTCACTGATGTCATCATTAATCATCACTGAGATGTCACAATGCACAAGTAGAGAGGGATTTACTGTACATCACTGATGATGTCACAATGGGGTCAGTGGTCGCACAAAGGTGAGAGAAGCGAGCTTGTGCTCGGAAGGTTGACGGTTCAATCCCCAGACTGGCAGGATAAATCTGGTTGGGGAAAGTGAAAAAGCAGCGTTTGCCCCTACCTCATTGCCACTGCTAAGATGCCCTTGAGCAAGGCCCTTAATGCCGGGCTCAGACTACACAAATTCAGCCCGATATGAACATGATTTGGTCGCGTCTTTACCTCTTGTAGTGTGACATCATCAAAGAGCATCATCTTGGTGTTTGGGATGCCTCGGACACCCAGACGAAACTTTCCAAAGTGGCGTGAGATAGCCCCCGAAACGCTATGTTTCAAATGGCAAAGGAAATCCCTCGTTCCCCCTCCCTCCCAATACCAACAAACCCATAAAAAAACAATAACAAAAAATCCCATTCACAACACGCCGAACGTCAGATGTACTCCCATCTACAAACCAATCAATGTCAAGTATAGGGAGAGGCAGCCCACCCAGGTATGTCATGTTAAAAGTCCTCTGGTGTGCTGGCATAACTGCAGTGTGAAAGCAAACGAAGAGACGTGAATTTGGTTCGCACCTTGGACACACCTTGGACCTTCAGACTGGGCTTCTCATAATTACTCAGAAGAAGATCCACCACTCATCATTATTGTGATGAGTGGTGATTGTCCATGTGGTGTTGAGATCATTTAGAATTATATCATTAGAATTTGAACATGCAGATCAACCTGCAAATCTGACATGGAACGGGTATTTATTGGCAATTGTATAGTGTTGGTAGAGGTATGCGCTCGTCTGAGTGCCATCTAGTTTTTCACAATTTTCTCTGACTGACTATACAGTCTTTCAAAGTCACAGAGTTCATCTCCACTTCATTTCCCTCCAATCTACGTGTGTCCCTGTGAGTAGGTCAGCTACTAGACCACAACAAAGAGACAGAACATAGCATAG
Organism: Poromitra crassiceps; assembly: GCF_964638095.1. NCBI lineage: Eukaryota > Metazoa > Chordata > Actinopteri > Beryciformes > Melamphaidae > Poromitra > Poromitra crassiceps. Next base: position 26,386,576 of record NC_139630.1, read on the forward strand.
TCTGATCTACAATCAGGACAGCGTTATCTAATCCATGTTATGAAGAATGCCACCAACTGGCCCGGCTGAGGCCACGACACTCTCCATATGTCCGATGCAACGCGTCCATCGGCCATGAGAGCTCCATTGTATGTTTTGGCTGGAATCAAAATTCAAATGAACCAATTGTAAGATATTTTGTGAGCGTTATCAGGTGGCTCAGAAACGACTATAAAACATACATGTCAAACTACACAACCGTGCCTACAGGATACCGGTACCCACCGGTGCCAACAGTTGAGCATGGTAATGAAACAGAGGCATATGAGGAAGAGGAGATCTACTCTGTCATTAATTGGGGCCCAGACTGTTCGTTTTGGAGTTGAGTTGAGTGGAGGTCTGGAAGTTTGAAGCGGCGCCGAGGGCGACAAAAGGTCACGACCTTATGTGGTGTTCCAACACGATACAAGGCTTCTTTGTCAACAAGCTGAATGTCCTCCTGAGCTCTGCTGGAAGCGAGGAGTTCATGTGAGTGCAGCACACAGCCCCCATCCCCATACCTCCAGGGCTCCAAGCAGACCTCTTAGCACACACTATGCTATATGTGCACGCACGCACGCACGCACACACGCACTATCGTTTTCTCCTGAATATTTCCCCCTCTGGACATAAGCTGGCATGAATGGAGTAAATCCACTCATGTTTTAATCAACTGCAATAGTAATCTATGGTGGAGATCAAGTGTAAAAATACTTGTACTTTACAGTATAGGCTACTGTAGATACAAACAGCAGTGAGGTATGTATTGTGCGTAATTCTATTCACACAACCAATGGACTTTTACTTAGTTACAACAGCACTATCCCAGCGAGCACAAACCGTTTTTTCAACGTTGATTTTTAGTTGGAACCTGGGTGATATTGGGTTTGAACATCTAAGACCTAATTCCATCCTCTTTTCAACCGGCGAAAATGCGGTTACATCATCAACGTGTCAAAAAACACAATTTGGTTCATCATATTGTTAAAACGTTCTTTGTAGCTTGAAATAGAGGCAATATTGATACTGTGTGAATTGGTATTTGTCCGATTTATTGTGTAACTGAGAGTTGAAATCTGGTCTACACACACACTACATTTCAATGCATTTTATGTCACATGAAATCTCATAAATCTCATAAATATGGGACTATATAGGCTATGTGCTGCCACCAAAAATCTTCCAGGACACAACTATGGTTAATACTTTAGCGCAATACTATAAAATAATGAATTGAGTTCCTGCAGCATGCACAAGTATTTTGTCGCTAGCTGTGACTGACTAGACTGCCCGGGATGCAGAACTGAATCTGAAGCCAGAGCAACTGCACAAAGTGCCGAGCGATGTGCTCTGGGCTTCTTTATTGTAACAGACTGTATACGAGGCTCTATGTTCCCCCCGGAGTTACCGGTGTTAAAGCAGCTACGAGCAAGATTTTCGATTGTTATTAAACAGTATAATTACAATATTGATGCATCACATCTTACCTATAATAGTAGCTGAGACCAAAGCCGTGTGAATCGGAGATTGCTCTCTTGATGATTATTAAGTCTGTGTCTGTCTAAACTCGCGTCACAAGGGGGCTCTCTCTCTCTCTCTGCCTACCGGCGAACCGGATAAACCCGAAGTGAAACCCGGAAGTGAAACGCAGCTGCCTGTCTTCCCCCCTTCGCGCTGCCTAGCAACATACCATAAACAAGGAGAACGCCATGCATACTCTCGGGAACATATCTCGTTATATTCTAACAGGTTTTTTGGAAGTTATTTTGTGGTTATGGCCGAAATGGCTGCTGCAAACCGTTTCATTTCACTTCCTACTATCTGAGGTAAGATGTGAGGCATCGATATTAAATTTAGACTGTTTAATAACAATCGAAAATCTTGCTCGTAGCTGCTTTAAATGAAGTCAACCTCTGAAGCCGTACAGCCTATAGATGCACACAGACAGTCAACATATAATTTTAATCTGTTACATAATATAATAGCCTGGTACACATGATATAAAATACACCTGTCCCATGATAGTAGAAGAGGAGTTCAACTGGGGGGGGGGGGGGGGGGGGCAGAAAATACAACTGAGGGGGCAAAGGCCCCACTAGCTCCCCGTGGCGCCGGGCCTGCCGTGACCAGTGTTGGGCAGTAACTTAGTTACAGTAACTTAGTTACTGTAATTTATTACTTTTACCAGTAACTAGTAATGTAAGGGACTACAATTTTCAAAAAGTAATTATATTATAGTTGGCAAGTAACTTCAAGTTACTGCATTACATTCTCCAGCACTGGCACAGCTCTAAAACGAAGTGTGGAGATAGATAGGTCTGGCTATGAGGCTTCTGCGTTGCCAGAAAACAATTAATATTTTTGTACTAGGTAGGCAACTAAACAAAAAGTCTGCAGTTTGGCTGAATGTTGACTCCTGCTGTAAGATTAATTATTTTTCCAATAAAGTGGATTCAGTTGTAAAAGGAGCTGGCTAAACTGGTTGTATGTCAGTTTTTCTGAACTGGCGTAGCTAAAGTAATATAGTAAAGTAACGAGTAATGTAACAAATTACTTTTGAAACCAAGTAATAAGTAAAATAATTGTATTACTTTTTAAAGGAGTAATCAGTAATAAGTGACTAATTACAATTTCCTGAGTAACTTGCCCAACACTGGCCGTGACTTCCTCTATTTTCTATTTTTACAAAATACAGTTGAAACACAGTGAGTTGCTGGAGTCTTGAGCAGAGCAGAATAGAGCACCCTACAGTATACTGTAGTACTACAGTAGTACTGAATTGATTGAGGTACTGTACACAGCTGATGTGTGGTGAGAAAACACAGTGATTACACAGTGATGTCTGCAGACCTGTACGCCAAGATCGACCTCACCAAGAAAGTTAGATATCAGAGAGGCGAGAAGGAGGAGAGGACTGTGGACATCTATGAGAGCGCAGACAGCATCAGGATCTGTGACAACCTCTCGGTGGAGGAGAGTACGCCACCGGACACTACTGGGGGTCAACACCAATGTATGTATGTATGTATGTATGTATGTATGTATGTACATTATGTACTATGTGTGTGTGTGTGTGTGTATTTATGTATGTATGTATGTATGTATGTATGTACTGTATGTATGTATGTATGTATGTATGTATGTATGTATGTATGTATGTATGTATGTATCTATCTATGTATGTATGTATCTATGTATGTATGTATCTATGTATGTATGTATGTATGTATGTACAGTGTATGTATGTATGTATCTATGTGTGTATCTATGTATGTATGTCTATCTATCGATCTATCGATCTATCTATCTATCTATCTATCTATCTATCTATCTATCTATCTATCTATCTATCTATCTATCTATCTATATATAAAGTAAAGAAAAAAGAGAGAAAATCTCACAGCATCTTGTGCAGACAACATGCCACTAATTGGAAAAGTGCAAGCTTAAGTCTCCTTCATATTTAATGACATTTGCTTACTATTTTAAAAACAGAGCATATTGCATTGCGTTTTAAAATGATTGGCAGTATGCCTACTACACACTTGGCAGTGTACTTTGACGTGTAAAACGCAAAACTCTAACAAGTTTAATAACGAATAAGTCTGTACCATAACTAGTAATAATGTGCCTTGCTTACAAATTACTTTTAAAAGCAACTTTCCCCAACACAGTTTATTTGTGTCCACAGTCACTCGAGTAACTGTAAAGCCAGAAAAGAGGAATGGTTTCCGAGCTGCTGCAGTGTTTCTGGGGCTGCTGTGTCTTCTCCTCCTGGCTGGGATCATCGGCCTGGGACTCCAATGTGAGTTTTCAGTTTGGTGATGCTATTATACATATATGTAATATATATGTGTATATTATACATATATATTATGTAGATCACCTAAATAAGTGATCTGCATGTTATATGGTATGAGACCCCAACATGTCATTTTTCTGCTATGGTAGTCATTCAGGAGAAAACCAGCTTGGACAAGCTGAGCAATCACAATGCTAACCTCACCAGTGAGAGAAACCAGTTACAGACAAGTAACAACAGACTGATGAAAGAGAGAGACCAGTTACAGACCATCCTGGGAGAGAGTTTATGTACCCAGAGTGAGTAAATGTTTATCACAAGTTAAATGATATCATTAAATGAAGGCAGTTCACATATTATTTCATGTGTGAGTGTGATCATTTAACATACATGATGTTTTGTTGTGTTGTCTTGATTTGTCGCAGCCCAAAGGTATAATTGTTGGACTGAATTTGACTCGAAGTGGTACTATGTCTCTGATGAGCTGAAAGCCTGGGAAGAGAGCAGACAGAAGTGTCTGAAGAGAGGAGCTGATCTGGTGATCATCAACAGCAGAGAGGAACAGGTGTGTGTGTGTGTGTGTGTGTGTGTGTGTGTGTGTGTGTGTGTGTGTGTGTGTGTGTGTGCGCGCGCACGTGCGTGTGCGCGCGCACGTGTTGTTTGTGTGTGTGCGTGCATATTGTGTGTGTGTTTGTGTGCGTGTGTGTGTGTGTGTGTGTGTGTGTGTGCACACACACGTGCATGTGTGCGTGCGTGCGACGTGCGTGCATGTGAACCTTTTAATTGCATCTCCACAAACAGGAATTCCTGGCTAGACTAAACATCACGAGGGTGTGGATTGGTCTGAAAGACAGAGATGAAGAAGGGACCTGGAGATGGGTGGATGGATCCCCTCTGACCACAGTGTAAGATCTGATTACATTTGTTCTGACCCATTGGTGTGAGACTTCAGAGTCACTGTCGCTACTACAGTATGAACGACGTCTTCACCACAGGGTTTGACTCCTTGTTCTCTGTTTCAGGTATTGGGGAGGGTTGTCGCCTAGCAATCATGATGACAAGGACTGTGTTGAGCTGAATGTGTATTATCCTGACCCTTTGAAGAAATGGACTGATGAGTCATGTGACAGAAAGAACGGCTGGGTCTGTGAGAAGGTGTGACAGTTACTCAATAACAACAGCTTTGTTAAAGCCCCTTGTTAAATATTTACCTACGTGCATTCGTAGATTTTCCAGGAGAGACAAAACTTGGATCAGCTGCTGTCTTTCAGTATATAACATGTATATAACATGTTTACGGTACAGTTGAGATAATCTGTTTGCAAAATGTCGGCCAAACTTTAAAGGACCCGTTTCAGCATCACTGACGTTTGCTCATTTCCTACCTTCCGTTCCTGTTTTACATCACTGTTCAATTTCCGGTGCTTCACGCGCATATTAGATGACGTTTTGGCCCTCCT
>NC_139630.1:26396855-26414355 GCF_964638095.1 Poromitra crassiceps
CATCTAAACATTTAGAGCGTTGCCCCAAACTGACGGGGGAACCTGGGATTTGTCCACACACTCAATCTCCAGCTCAACAACACATGGTTTGAATATTTCTGCCTTCCTTCCCTGTGCTCTCTCCTCTGCCAATGTCCTCCGCAGAGTCAAGAATCTCCTCTGTGTGTGTGTGTGTGTGTGTGTGTGTGTTTGAGTGTGTTTGAGTGAGTGAGTGATTGAGTGAGTGATTGAGTGAGTGAGTGAGTGAGTGAATGAGTGAGTGAGTGTCTGACTGAACCACCATTGCACCATGCAGCCTGTCAGAGTGAGCAGGCGATCAGAGATGCCAACATCAAGGCTGCTATAAGGCTCGCTCCAAGAGCTGCGTGACGTGCAGCATCCCCTCTGGGGAGGGCTGCGTGACGTCGTCCACCCATAGTGAGAGCAGGCAGAGGGAGGAGAGAGGGGGCCCCCGCTCCCTTCTCTCTCTCTCTCTCTCTCTCCTCTCTCTGCCTGCTCGTTATCCCTTCTTGCAAACGGCCCTTCTTTCTCTCTGTCTGTCTTTCTCTCTCGCCCTTTGTTCTGATTTCTTCCGTGCACTCCGTTTACGCGTCCAGTTCAGCACAGGTTGTGATGCTGTAGATTCTACAGTGTCGAATCTGCCAATCGGAAAACACTGAACCTCCACAAGAGTCTCATCAATTATAATGTGGATCAGACCCGGCCCTGTCGAAAAGCAAACTAAGCAGCTGCTTAGGGCCCCGCAGCCACCAGGGGGCCCCTGTGGGAAGAAGATGGCAGGGCGCACTGCGCGGTCTGTTTGATAACCTCTCGCACGCTCAGTGGAGCCTCTGGTATTAGCAGAAACTAGACATCCAGACCAAGAGATAGGTACCAACCATGTTATGCTATAGCTCACTGGGAAGGGTGTGAAATAGCTCCAAAAACAGTTACTTTTTTTTTTTTACAAAGGTAAATGCGCTGCATGACTATTTTCAAACGGATCCCTAGACCTCTCGCATCAAGATATCAAGCTGCAACTTAAATACATCAACCTAATCATTTTGTCCCTGTCCACGTATAGCTTAGGCAGGGGCCCCCGAACATATCCTGTTTCGGGCCCCCAGATGTAGGGTGCATTCGAAAATAGCACTCCGAGCACCCAGAGCGCACTGGATGTACCATACCTTCGCGCTCTCATTTCAGTGTAGAGCGTCAGAGTGAATTTACAAACAAACCCACCCCTGATGTGGATTCTCTGCAACAACAGTATGACTGCATTACTCTTCTATTAGATGACACCGTGAATTACTTTGACTACTGATGGATATAGCCTATAGATTACTTTTTTATCAATACAAACATCACAGCCGATTTTACTTAGCCTACATGATCATTTGTTGAATGGATGACAATTTTAATGACTTGCAGCAAAATAAAACAAAAATAAAAATGAATATGAACTGACTGAACTTAAAATCCATTTTGACTAGATACCTGTTTTGTTGACGAAATTGGATAAACACAAGTAAATTAAATGTAAGTCAAGTCAAGTCAAGTCAAGTTTATTTGTATAGCACATTTCATACACAGAGGCAATTCAAAGTGCTTCACATAAAATGGTTGACAGGAAAAGAAAAGAAAAGAAAAGAAAAGAAAAGAAGAGAATAAAATGGACATTTAAAAGCATCACAACAAAACTTTAAAAAAGAGTATAAAAAGTGCATTAAGCAACAGGCGCAGCAGTTGCAGAAAGAGCTAAAAACTTGTAGAGGACTCATTGGGTTTGCATAGTAGCTGTCAGCAGTTAAAAGCGACGGTAAACATAAAAGTCTTTAGTCTATTTTTAAAAGTAAGTAAGGTTGGGGCAGATCTGAGGTATTCAGGCAATTTGTTCCAGCTAGCAGAAGCATAGTGCAGCCTTCCCATGCAGCCTTCCCATGATTTGATTTGATCCTAGCTGGACCCTGCTGACCTAAGAGTTCTAGACGGTTCGTAGCATGGGAGCAATTCAGCTATGTATTTTGGGCCTAGGCCATTAAGTGATTTATAGACAGTATTTTAAAATCTATTCTATGACACACTGGCAACCAGTGCAGGACTTAAGAACTGGAATGATATGATCAGCTTTCGTCTTCGTTAGAACTCTAGCAGCAGACAATTGTACACATCATCTTTCAAACCCATTTGAATGTCACTATACAATTTTCATGTCTACCAAACAGCATAACTAGGAGGACAGAAATTAAGCTGAGCAATGAGATTTATCCAGCGCCTTTCCCTCACCTTCAATTGCCACGGTTTTGTTGCAGCCGTGTCTGAAGTACAACAGCGCCCCCACTCTTCCTCCTCTAGCCATCACCGTCTCTCTCCTCCCCAACAGCAGCTGTTAATCATCACTGAGCACTTTCTTCTCTCTCATCTCATCTCATCTAACCAAACGGATTCTCCCTTCTCACCCAATCTCTCACATAGGCTGTGTTTCAGACGCAATTAAAACAATTTGATCCCAATTAGATTTCGATTTTTTAGTTTTAGTTTTTAGTTTTGAACAACAGCACCTCATTCATCCAGGCTGCCCATGTCGTCTCATCATCCTGCACACCTAGCTGTTTTTTTCTTCACGTATCTTCTCCTCGCCACGCAGCTCCTCTCCTTTCGAGCATCCTATCCGTTTTCCTCCCTCCCTGTCCCTTCATCCATTTTCTCCCGATTGATGCCATCTGAGGTTGCAGACCCAGGCCGCCGCGGAGCTGCAGATTTACCCAGCAGCACACGTCACTGACCGGGGGAGCGCTCCCAAAATAGCCCAAACAGCAATCGGTGAATGGGGGGGGGGGCCCAATTGGCGGTTACCGAGACATCCTGACAACAACATGATGAAGCCTGCCAGACATCATGCGAACACCCGTCGCCCTAATGAGTAGCTAGCTATCACGTATTTTAGCACTATTTTATATAGGCCTATTCCGAGTGGCGCATGGAGACGTTTAAACAATTATTCTGAATGACATTTTCTCTTTTACGCAAACTCCAGTCCTTTGGTTATAAAACAATTTGCGACTTTTTTGGGGGGAAACGACACGCAGGGAAACAGCGTGATATAGCCTGGCTATCCCTGAAAGACATGAAATGCTGCTGTCTGATGAGTCATATGCGGCTATACCAAAAATAGCAGCGTTTACACCATCACAACTGCATGATATCATCCGATGACCTGCCATTTGTACTGTTGTTGCCAAAGTTGTATTAAATTCACTAAATAATAATCCCCCCAAAATAGTCTAAATCAGTGGTTCTCAAAGTGGGGACCCGCAGGGGTCCTTAAGGGGGTTCCAGGGAGTCCAAAAAGGGTAGGCCTAATAGCCTTATTTATTTTCACTAGATCCAACCATAAGTAACACAATGACAGAATGTTTGATTTTGGCCATGGATTTGATACTCTCTCTATAATAAAACATTAAAAGTATGCAGGAGTCTGGTGTTGGGGTCATTACCACTACCAGGTTGATTGGTTACCTGCCCAGTGCACTCTAGGGCAGATCATTCAATCAGTCTCTCCCTCCTTACTGATGCAGCATGTTCTGCTCATTTGTTTAGTGTTTGTGTTATTTAGTTCTCTTAGTTTTAGTTAATAAATGATTGTTTTCACTTTTATTGTGGCGTATGACTCCCCTCATGTGTTACAACCCGGCTCAATGAAGTAACAAATGAGGGGAGTCATATAGAGTAAAAGTTAAATACTAATTTATTAACTAAACCTAAAGGGAAAAAATGATACAACACTAAACGCATAAAATGAACAGAAGGGAAGAGCATCAGTGAGGAGGGAGAGAGGTAGGCCTACATGGGCCCCCGAACAGCCTAACGACCCCAACACCATGCTCCTGCGAGACAGGGCCGGAAGAGTGGGGAGGTCGTCACAAATGCTAAGATCTTATTGGATGTGGGACCGGACAAAATCTTATTAAATGGGGCGTCTGTTGTCCTTATTTGTGTCAGTTTAGTGGTCCTTGACCTGAGCAATTGAGAGAGAGAGTGGCGTCAGCGGAGGACCAAAATGCGTGACTCATTAGCCAATGAACAGCCAGGAAGGCATCTCGCGCTACGTTTGAATGCTAAAATAAAGCTGATAAATGTACAATTTGATTAAAAAAAAAAAAACTTTCAAAGTACAACACAAACTGTCCATTTGGCTGCAACTCGACAGTGCTGCTTAATCCAGGACGTTACTTCCTGGAACTCTTGAGAGTAAAAAACGGGTCCATTGGAGTGAATGGAGATGTCGCGACTCTTCTATATAGACGGCTCTGGTCTAAATGAAGCAAACAAAAGGAGCTTGCTTTCAAACTAGAAGTGCACAATCTGTTAGGAAGGCTGGCAGCACAGACACTATTTGCCAACGTTTCTCACAAACAGGGTCAGAACATTCCACCTTTTGAGTCTTGTATGATTGTTGCCCTTTTCCCCAGAAACATGGCGTGCGAGCAGAGACAGCAGTCTGAGCATCCAAAACAGGGTGGGAAATCCATAAAAAATAACTGAAAAAAGGTGTCACTAAACCCTGGTAATTTCATGTGCAGTGGTGGTGGTCCATAGCCAGCCTGTATGCTTGACTCAGTGAGATCTTTAGATGCTTGCATAATTGCAGGCTGTTGTTGCATAAGGGGGAAAGACACGCAGGGTTTAATTAAGAGCAGCAAACAAAGGCAACAGTCAGTTTCACAGCACAGACTGCGATTCCTCGAATTTCAGGAACGATCCCTTTGTGGAAAAGCTCCGTTTACGAATGTAACCGGGCCCAGTATAAGTAACCACTTGTTGCAACCAACCACTTGGGCCTTCACACAAAGGTTCAATTCTAAAGATTACAGACGGAGCAGGAGACGTGCATCTAGTGAACACAGAAATGTTTATTTAAAGCTTGTTCTAAGAAATGATGGCCCTGGGGAAACAAAAGGGGAAAACCAATTAATCCAAAATCATATCTTTATTGCAAACTATGATTACTATGATTTTGGAAGCTTGGACCAATTGGTTAAAACCCAACAGGGTAACAGTGGAACAATTGGCTCATCAGTACACAGTGCATAAATGCCATCATACAGTGGACGTCAATCATAAAATTAGGCTTTGTGTAATATACAAACAATGTTAAAACAATGACTAAAAGCAATATTGGCAAAACAGCAGCCTGGTGCTGGATCCTGCATGAGAAATAAGGAAAGTGTAAAACATCTATTTCAGAGTGACTTTACCTCAGAGGATTAAACCTCCTACTGTTTACCCCAATGAGACGTTACCTGTGTGAAGCATCTAGGCTAAACTTGTGTAGCCGGAGGGGAAACTGCCTATCACTGGGCATCTGTGGAAGCCTACAGCATGGGATGGAACCTACAACATCAAAGATGGCATCTCAAAACATGTTCACATAAATAAATGCTGGGGAAGGAGAAGGTGCAATGAGCTCGGCCTACCTCAACCACTGGGCCAAAGCACAGCATGTCACGGAGCTAGGAACCGATCCAGCCTGTAACTGCAGCCATTGGCCACGTGAGGGCGCACTCGTTACTTTTGGTTAAGTTTCCGTTTCCAGTAAATGCTCTCTCTCTCCGTCATTTTGCGACACTATCGTCAGACGAACTGATTGACGGCACCTGCTCTAGCTTCCAGCGTGTGTTGCACAGCTCACAGAAGACAGAAAAGACTGCTACCATTCGTTTTCAGTCACCACAATTACACATAAGAGTGCATATTGAAGATAAGACTGTAAGTAACTGTAAGACTGTGTTTACAAGAGTGCATAATATTAACTGTAAGACTGTGAAGTAACTGACTGTTTTTACTGCTGTATCTTGGACAGAATGTTCTCTCAGGAGGATTAAGTTAGCCAGGACCAAGTTACCCCCGCCATTGGTTGACAAGCAGGCAAAGTGGTAATTATTAGTCTGTTTTCTCTGTCTATTGTTTACAGTAAGAATTCAAGTAAGCTTTGTAAGAATGTAAGAACTGATGATATTGTATCTGTCTGTATGTATTTTCAGTTCTACGGTGTTTAAGTGAAAGTAAACATCTGTTAAAAGAGCCGGAGTCTCGCGTGCAATCATTGGGCGGCATAGTAGAACACTTCACTGCATCGGTGAAGGCTCCAGGAGGAAGACAGACTGGCTGTAGGCTACAAGGAAGAAGTCGAGCAGACCGGGTGCTGTGGAGAAGAGGCGTCGTCAGGTGGACAAGGCTACACAAGCAAGCACGTTCAAGATAGCGTATTTGAAGTAGCACAAGTACTTGTTGACTACCATTAAGCTCCATTAAGTTTCATCTGCAGCTTCTTTAAAGCAACAGTAGACATTTCTCCTCGTGGTGGATCGTCTAGTAATCAAAGAGACTGAATAAATAGATAAGTAAAGTTGACTAAAGTTTAAGATATTTTAAGTAAAAAAAATCTATAGGCTAAACAATTTCATGCAACTAAGTTGTCATATTTAAACTGTCAAAATTACTCAGTTTATTTGCCATAAAAGATAATCAATTTAAATTATAAGTGTTATTATAACACTGTTGTTTTTTATGTGCATTTATGCAAAGGTTAAGTTAAATATTACTAAAGGCTTCATATTGACATTTCATATTTACACAAATTGGAGAATACCATAGATTTCATTTAAATTTCAAATACAATATTTAGCACCACATGCACTAATATGTCAGAGAAAGGTGAAGATGCTGCTCTGCATAGTGAAGAGGTCAACCAGACAGCCTCTCAAGAAGATGATGAAGAGAAGACTACCTCATCACATCAAGCTGACACTGATGAGCAAGTTGAAGTGACAGCATCACATCAAGCTGACACTGATGAGCAAGTTGAAGTGACAGCACAAGACGGACAATCTCAGGTTGGTGCAGATGACACGCAACTGCTTCCAGATATTAGAAGAAGTGAACGCACACGAAAGCTCACCGAAAAGGGAAAAGCTCTGCTCAATGACAAATTGAATGGTCTTAACGAGAATTTTGTGAAGATGTATAGAAGATGGAAGTATCACATCAATGGCTTGAAACGATCCATTAAGAATAATGATGATGCTGATTTGATTAATGAAGTTCTAAGTGCAATCAACACCATCCAAGTTGACATTGATGATGCGTACCTCAAAATAAGAGACATCTCAAGTCCTGAACCCGACATCCGGAGAATGAATGACACATGTCATGCACTCACTAAGACTGCAAATATAAAGGCTCAACACTTCCTCAATGGTGGTGATTCAGAAGTCTCATCATGGCCTAAAGCTGACTCAGTGTTTGACAATACAGTGTCCAGTTTCTCAGTTGAAACCATTAGGTCAAAAACCTCTTCCAAGGGATCCAAGCAATCTTCCAACCTGAATGTAAGACAACAAGCAGCAGCTGAAGTTGCAGCTACACAAGAGGTAATCAAGATAATGGATGTGCAACATCAACAAGAGGAAGAAATTAGAAGACTTGAGGTGGAAGAGCAAATGCTAACAGCTGAAAAGGAAGCTGAAGAAAGGGCAGCAGAAGCAGAGATGGCAAGAAAAAGAGCTCAGTTTATAACAGAAAGCGCTGCTAGAAGAATGAAGCTGGAAGGGAAAAGGAAAGAAGTGGAACGGTTGGAGGAACTAAAAAGGCACAATGCAGCACAAGCAAGGCTGCAAGTGTATTCAGAAACTGATCATTGTGATGAAGAAGAACATCTGTTAGCTCCTTTCCCTCAACAGGGTCAAGAAGCCTATCCCTCTCAACCAAGAGTCCCAGTTTCTCTCCGCCCACCACTCACACTTAACCCTTTAAGTAACCCCTTCTTTCCCGCTCAACAAGCACCGCTCCCCCAAGCTCTTCCTGCTTCACAAGTGCTCCCTGCTCAACAAGCCAAGCCCAATCAAATCCATCACCCACGTCATGCCACAATCACCAAATGCTCAACCCCACATGCCACTAAACCTCTATCCATGCAACAAGCCCCATTTAGCCAAGTTCCTATCACTCAATCGGTCACTTTCACTAACTCTCATGAAGCTTCCAATGACCTTGTGAGAACACTCGCTGAAGCAATCACAGCCAATCGGATTCCAATCCCTGAACCTGCTATCTTCAAAGGAGATCCTCTCAAGTATAATGATTGGAAGCTTTCTTTCTGTACTCTGATTGATCGCAAGAACCTGCCAACTCAAGAAAAGCTCTTTTTTCTACGCAAGTATGTTGGTGGCCCAGCTTTGAGAGCTATTGAAGGACATTTCCTTGTAGGAACAGATACTGCATACTGTGCTGCCTGGGACATACTTGAGGATAGATTTGGCAATCCATTCATAATCGGCAAGTCATACCGTGACAAGATACATTCATGGCATAAAATTGGCCCCAAAGACAGTGAAGATCTTCGTGAGTTTGTAGATTTTCTGAGCAGTGTTGAATCAGCCATGCCCTATGTTCAAGGCTTACAAGCGCTCAATGACTGTGTAGAAAACCAAAAGATTGCTGCCAAATTTCCTGATTGGTTGAGCTCAGGTTGGAATAGAACAGTCACAAGGTATCAAGATGAGCACAAAATGTTCCCTGACTTCGGATACTTCATAAGATTTCTCAACATGGAGGCTCGAATTGCTTGCAACCCCATCACATCATTACAAGCAATAAAGTCAACTGAACATGAAAGGTCAAAGCCAACCGAACGAGAACATCCTAAGCCTCAACGAAATCGTAACTTCAGTGCTAAGACGTTCACCACAAATACAAGTGAACAGACAAGTATCATGTGTGTGTTTTGTAAGAAGAAAGGCCATACTCTCCATAGATGTCGCCAGCTCATGGAGAAGCCAATCGAACAAAGAGTTAAGTTTGTACAACTGGAGAAGTTATGCTTTGGCTGCCTCAAGACCGGCCATAACTCCAAAGCCTGTACATCCAGGAGTGTATGTGACTCATGTGGGAAACGACACCCAACATGCTTGCATCAAGATCGTGAGAAGAAAGACCAAGAAGAAAGGACAAGAACCAAACAAGAAAGGTCAAACGAAAACAACAGAGACAAAGACCAAGAGTCTAAAAGAGAGACACAAGAATTTACACAAGCTACCTCCAACAGAGTAATCCAAGAGAAGAGTAGCACTCATACCTCTTCAATTGTTCCAGTCTATGTCTCCACAACAACTGAACCAGACAAGGAAGTTCTAGTGTATGCTCTACTTGACACTCAGAGCGACACTACCTTCATCTTAAAGGATGCAGCTGAGACACTGAATGCCAAGAAAGAGCCAGTAAAACTCAAAGTATCTACCATAACGTCAAAAACAAAGATTGTGTCCAGCCAAAAGGTGAATGAACTTCAAGTAAGAGGCATCTACTCTGACGCTAAAATAAAACTCCCAACAACCTACACCAGGGACTATATACCAGCAAATAGATCCCATATACCCACAAGTAGAACAGCAAAATCCTGGCCTCACTTGGAACATCTGGAGGATGAAATGTCTCCCGAGCTTGACTGTGAAGTGGGATTGTTAATCGGCTATAACTGCCCCCAAGCCTTACTTCCCAGAGACGTCATCACTGGCACTGAAGACCAGCCATATGCGATCAAGTCTGCGTTGGGTTGGAGCATCGTCGGCTACAACAGCGCTGGCTTTGACCATGAAGATGAGATAGGTGTGAGCCACCGTATCATCACAAAACAAGTTGTGCCAGCTATCAAGCCTTCATTTGAGCTCAAGTCTGAAGTCCATTTTGTTTGTAAAACCCAAGTCAAAGAAACGATCACTCCGGCAGACATAATCAAAGTCTTTGAGTCAGATTTCACTGAGAAAACCAGTGAAGAAGTTCAAATATCACAAGAAGACATCAAGGTCTTGGCTAAGCTAAAACAAGGCATCAAGCGAAAGTCAAATGGGCTCTATGAGATACCATTGCCTTTCAAGGAAGAGAGGCCAAGTCTGCCAAACAACAAACCGTGTGCAGAACATCGACTCAAATGCCTGGAGAAACGTCTGAGGAAAGATCAACAATACCACAAGGATTATGGAGGACATACCATCAAGAGGTCCTGCTTCAAGATGATGCCACGCCGAGAAATCAGTGGAAGATGGCGAAGGTAGTTGAAGTCTTCCTTGGATCTGACTGGGAAAGTCCGAAGACTCAAACTTCTACTTAGTGACACAACACTAGACAATAAAGGCACACGCACAACGAAGTAGATTTATTTGGAAAGGTGCATACACAAAACCGTACTATTGCTTGAGGCTGAGTAAATGATTAATTCCTCAATGTAGGTTTGTTTTTCAAAGGATATTTGTTTATAACAATGTCATACTGTTAAGATGTTAACCACTATTAAGAATCACACGTTGCGTGATGGTGGGAGTGTAACTGCAGCCATTGGCCACGTGAGGGCGCACTCGTTACTTTTGGTTAAGTTTCCGTTTCCAGTAAATGCTCTCTCTCTCTCTCCGTCATTTTGCGACACTATCGTCAGACGAACTGATTGACGGCACCTGCTCTAGCTTCCAGCGTGTGTTGCACAGCTCACAGAAGACAGAAAAGACTGCTACCATTCGTTTTCAGTCACCACAATTACACATAAGAGTGCATATTGAAGATAAGACTGTAAGTAACTGTAAGACTGTGTTTACAAGAGTGCATAATATTAACTGTAAGACTGTGAAGTAACTGACTGTTTTTACTGCTGTATCTTGGACAGAATGTTCTCTCAGGAGGATTAAGTTAGCCAGGACCAAGTTACCCCCGCCATTGGTTGACAAGCAGGCAAAGTGGTAATTATTAGTCTGTTTTCTCTGTCTATTGTTTACAGTAAGAATTCAAGTAAGCTTTGTAAGAATGTAAGAACTGATGATATTGTATCTGTCTGTATGTATTTTCAGTTCTACGGTGTTTAAGTGAAAGTAAACATCTGTTAAAAGAGCCGGAGTCTCGCGTGCAATCATTGGGCGGCATACAGCCTATATTATAATATATATATATATACACTATGAGACCATGGAAGATTATTATAAATGCTCATTTTCAGTCTGAAACTTGGATTACCTGTGTCAGCTGTACTGCAGAGAAGTGGGGGAAATCACACCAAAACACAGCAGGGTGAAGGCAGGCAAAAGGGGAGGCTGGCTGGCACACCTGGCCTTTTTAAGGGGAATAATTCTAATTGGCCCGCCTACTAGAGGCGGTGCCCTTTTCCTAAAGGTAGCAGCCGTCACACGAAGCTTGGCGTGTGCCAGTGAAGGCAGCACACCCCTCGCCCTTTAATGTATGGCCAAACTATTAACCCTTTAGACCACAGGCTGCAGCAAGATAAACACAATGACAAATTGTTGTTGTATCGGGTGACTGTCAATTAACTATTCATTGTCGCCAGTGTTTGGAAAGTTACTGAAAATGAGTAATTAGTTACAGTTACTTCTCTCAAAAAGTAATTTAATTCCTTTACAGTTAATCGTAGTCTGCTTCGATTGCCTTATTAATGCACACATAATTTTAGTGTTGCTGTGGCACAGTGGGACAAGACAGACACCTTTTTATCTGCCATTGTACCTGCACGGGATACTTGAACCAAAGACGATGGGATTCGAGCAAGACGGCCCGACTTCAACTCACTTCCTGTCATTTTGTCACGTGGGGTTTTGCCCATGGTTTTCCACGGACACGCCCACTTAGGAGACTTTCGGCAGGCCTGAGTCAACGGTTGACCACGCCCCATTTAGGAGACTTGCGGCTACCATTTGTTAGAATTGGCGGAGCCTGCGGTGACCCATCTATAGTAATATAATATCTATGCTTGAACATGTGCTTATTGGGGAGGCCTACAGCCTGCCTATAATAGGCTCTGGCTGCAGCTGCGGCGTGTGGCACATTTTTGCCGGACAGGGAGTCGGCGTCTAGTTCAGAGGATCAGAAACCGGATAATCCTCTGAAGTTGTCCGCTATTCCCCTAAAGCAACTAACTAGCCCAGTTACTATTTCAGTAACTGTAATTGAGTTACTAAATTTGAAAAAAAGTAATCCCAACAGGCCAACACTGATTGTCACTAAAACAGTTGAAACATGTTTGAGGAGACTGAGTTTGCAGTTAGTTGACCTGGTGATGAGGTAGAAAGGAGGAGACTTATTTTAGGCCTAGGTCCACTTTCTTCATGTGAGATACCTCTTCTTGTTTATAGCTGGTAATCCAAACTTTTGCCGCATAACCTGCTCAAAGCGGGTCTTCTGAGGTCTCATCCAACATGACCCCAATTCGTCATCCGAGTAAATATTTTATTCGTAAGAGACTTGATTACTGCGGAGTTCTATATAATAGACTTGATTACTGCGGAGTTCTATATAATAGACTTGATTACTGTGGAGTTCTATATAATAAGGCTTCATTGCGACCGAGGGGAGATGCGACAATTACGCACGTAGCTGAGATGAACACATCAATTTAGTACATATCTCATGTCAAGCACATCATAGTCAATTCACATAGCAAGAACCCAAAGAGAGGGAGAGAGTTGTTATGATTGTAGTAATACTGTGGTGGGTGGGCGGTGGAGGTTCACTCAATCATCTCTTCAAAATGTTTCCTGGCTGGATTCCATTTCATAATGGCTTCTGACTTCTGAGATAATCTTGTTTTTTTAGTTAGATGATTTCATTAAACAATAGTCTTCTTGTCCCGTCCACCACTGAGAGGTTAGAAAGGAATGCAGCAGCTGATGGCCATCACCACTAGGTTCAAGACAACTTTTGAGATCTGGAGGGGATGTTTAACTCAGGGACAAGGAATGATGGGGCCCCCCATGCACAGGAGGAGAATCTGAACCCCCTTCCCCCCATACTTTCCTCTGGTCTCCACACCATTATGACAAACATTTCTGTCCACCCATCCATCCATCCATAATTGAGATGATGGGTTTTGGGTGCTGCTGTCGAAACCACACTTTCATCATCAGTGGTTTGTTTAATTTGCCAATGTTCCAGTATCAGTATCAGAATGATCCAAATCATCTTTCAATGAAATGTCTTGAGGGCCACATTTATTCAATGTGAAAACTGCGACCTTATCATATTCCACTGGAGGCAAATTAATTGCATCAACTTCCACAAATCTGAGTCATTTTGATGAAAAGCTTGCTTGTTTAAATTATGATGACACATCCCAGACTGTTGCCCTGTTTATGCACTAGATGGAGCTACAACTCCACGCTACAGCAGGCAAACAGACGCAACAGTACCTGCTTTATCTGGAAAATGAGTTTGACCAAATCTCTGCCATGTGTGTGAATACATTACATTGTGTTTATTACTTCACGATGCTGTAAAATGTTTTGTTCTCCTTGGAATGCTTATAATTAGCTACAACATTACCAGCAATTAAACTTCACAAAACGTAACTGTTTTCTGTGCTTGGCAGGATTTTTCAAGATTCAAGATTCAAGATTTTTATTGTCACTCCGTAGTACAAGTATCACGTGTGAGATTCTTGTGCTGTGAACTCCGTTTACAACATAGTACAAATATAACAGGGCATCTGGGTGCAGGAAAAAAAGAGACACAATAAGCAATAAGGCAGTAAAGTAATAAGACAAGTCAAAGACAGTGGCATATTCACTGCACATAGGTGCACATGTCATGTGCATACTTTAAACATACTTAAACATAATTGACGTTCTGTTTGCACAGGTGCAAATAGCATATACCTAATTAAACATACAATTAAACATTAGACATACGTAATGGTAGCAGCTACAGTACGGTACAGTACAGCTACTACACTATTTGTGTATGTTAAGGAGGCTCGTGGCCTGCGGGAAGAAACTGTCCCTCAAGCGATTTGTGCGTGCTTTTGGGACCCTGTATCTTCTCCCTGAGGGTAGCAGGGAGAACAGGCTGTTGTGGGGATGGTTTGTGTCTTTGATGATCTTTAGGGACCTCCTGAGGCACTGCTGGTTATACAGTTCCTGCAGTTCTGGCAGCTCACATCCTGTTACGTGCTGGGCCGCGTTTATTCACATTTTCAACGCGAATAAAAAGCGAATCCCTAATCAAGATGTAAATCCTGCTAATAGAGTTGTGATATACAAGTGTGACTTTAACAAGAGTGACTGACTACAGCCTTTAATTGAGAAAGAACTACACATAGTACGTAGGATTTCTGTTTCAGACTGACTTACAGTAAATCCTATTTGTTTTTGACATTTACACCAGTGTGTATAGCCTACTAAAAATATAGGTGTTTTTAATTTGTTTTCATTGGTATGTTCTCCCCTACAAGAGTTTACAGTAGATATAAGCAAGAACAGATCACAAAAAGTTGTAGAAAATTACTCTAACCAGGAATGATAAAAATGACTTGTTATTCTGTAATTTGAGTAACATCCCTTGTAGAAACACTGTCCCCCCACTCACTATGTTTATGTACTGATAATGGAATATTAATAATAATTAATAATTGGAATATTCACAAAATGTAGATGCCATTTTAATAACTATTGCAGAGAAAGACGAGAAAGCAGTATAGATAGACTTTGTACCAAATTGATTAATCGATAATCCCTTTTTTTGTAACCTCAAACTAGTTTGCTTTTATTTTTCCAGTCATATTCATTCATGTTCAACATTAGGAGCCTCACCTCTAGCATAAATAACTGAGATAAAGTATGCACCATATGAAAGCAAACAGTACAATTCTTATAAATACTTGCAAGCATAAACGTCATATATCAGGACCATCATTATGATCATGATCATATTTATATACTGTCTTCCATACATTCATTTTTTTTTAAATAATTGTGTGCACTGCAGGCCATTGACAAATTCTAAATACATACATCTACAACAAGTATAGGCCTATTGGCTGCCTATGGATGGACACTGGTGCGTGCCCATGCAACTGCGGGCTGAGTGTTTAGCTTATTACTTTCTCTGCTGATGAGAGGTTGGGATGGGAGCTAGAAGTCAGAAGTGGAGATACAGGCCACCTCTGAACCCAAAACAGACAGACTTTAAGGCCCAGGGAGGGAGTCTTATTGAAGAAGGCGGAACATATGAAGCCCTCCTTTATTGCCCCAACAGACCCGACGCTGACCTCGCTGAACCCAACATAGACTGAAAACACTTTGAGACCCAATGAGAAGCTGCCTTGCAAAGTTACAGGTTTACTTTGAGTCCAACATTCTGGACTAACTGTTTACATGCACCACTGAACAGTCACTAACTCTGATGCCTTTATAGAATAATGTATTTATTTATTGTATGTATTTATTATTTGGGCCGATGCACTTTACCTTGGTGTTTCACTGTACGTCTCAGGGAGATGCTTGTCTATATCTCGTTGTTGGAGTAATTTAACAATGACAATAAATATTAGGGGTGGGGGAAAAAATCGATTCACCTAAGTATCGCGATTTTTAATGTCACGATTTTTTGAATCGATCTTTTATTCCAGAATCGATAATCGCAAAAAAAATTTTTTTTTTTTTTTTGGGTGCTTGTAGTCAGGCCACTCAGTCCGCCCCTGTTTTTAACTATATCGCCCAGCCCTACTCATGATATAATATACAGTCTCTAGTGTATGATTAAACTTTTCCCATGTTCTAATCTAGTGTAAAAAGCAAACAAACTGAAAAAAGAAAAGAAAAAAATAAACAAAATCGCAATAAATCGTAATATCGAATCGCAATAATCGTAGAATCGCAATACTTAAGAATCGCAATATAAATCGAATCGGCACCCAAGAATCGTGATAGTATCGAATCGGGAGATAAGTGAATCGCCACAGCCCTAATAAATATACTTGAACTTGAACTTGACCTATGTTTGACCCTTCTTTTCTCAATTCACACCGAGTCAGTGAACACTGGTTAATCCCTCGTCATGACAATTCAGACAGGAGCTGGGTCAGAGATGCATAATGACAATGAACTGGGAGGACAACACATCATATTGTGGGCAGCTGTTCCTGCACAGAGGTTTGCAACATTGCAGCATTGCCTGTTTTTGTTTGTTCTTTTTACCTTTATTTATACAGGGGGAGTCTCACTGAGAGCAATGCTCTCTTTTTCAGGAGCACCCTGTTCACATTCACACCTGTAAGCTGACCAGCTACAACCACAGTCTGATCTGCTGGCCACTGAGCAGCTCCACTGGAGCAGTTGGGGTTAAGGGGCCTTGCTCAAGGGCACCTCAGTGGTGGTAATGAGGGAGGGGCAAGCGCTGCCTTTTCACTTTCCCCCACCCAGATTTATCCCGCCGGTCCCGGGGATTGAACCGACGACCTTCCGGTCACAAGCTCGGGGTTGGTGTGACAGTGTGACTGGCTGCATGTGTGCTGCTGTTCGAGAAGTGACAAAGGCGCTATAGTTGGACACGCTACACCAGTGGGTTCATTTCACTTCCAACCGGACAGCGCCGTCGGGACCGTCTCGGAGGCAGCCGACGACGATCTCGTACGTGACGAACACCACCATGTTGACGGGGAACGCGCGGAGGCAGTTGATGCCCAAACTGCGGAAGAACACGCCGGCTCCCTCCAGCCGCACGGTCTCTGAGACGCAGTGGCAGAACCCCCGGTACCGCTTCACCTCCCTCGCCCCGTCCATCTGCAGGCGGGCCTTGATCACGTCCATGGGCGTCCCCACGGTCCAGCCCGCCATTCCTGCCAGTCCGCCGGCCAGCATCACCCCACTCAAATCTGGTGGCAGTTAAAAGACACCGAGGTCAACGTTGACAGTTTCATCTTGTGTATTTTGTTTTTCACAAGGCACTGGTCACGTTATGGGCAACAGGTTTCAACATTCATGCCATTGCCATGAGCAGCTGGTTATCCTTAACAATAAACAGAACAAAGAGAAAGCTTGGTGCACAGCGCATACTACAGGTCATGAGGTGCAAGTGCAAGGAGATCCTCAAAGCTTGAAAAACTCCACGTGTATGTGGCCACACACTCAAGGCCCAAGACTTATGGATCAAATACAAAAAGGATCTTTATTGCATACCATAAATATGAGATTTCATGTACAGCTTCATGGATGGACAAAAGCAGATGGACAAAAGCAGATGCAGGCGAAAACATATTACCTCCTTGGCAGAGGTAAAGATTCAATATTTTTCCACCAAGCAGATTAGTTCTTGAACAGTGTGAGTTAAAGGTGGTGATTTTCAGTTAGTGTGTTAATATTTTAAATGATCAGTTATGCAGTGACATGCTTTTTTTTTTTATTATTATTACCTCCGCCAAGGAGGTTATAATGTTTTCTGTGCCGTTTGTCTGTCTGTTTGTTAGCAGGATTACGGAAAAACTACTGGGCCGATTTTCATGAAACTTGGTTGGAGGGCGTACCGGGGGCCAAGGAAGAACCCATTAAATGTTGGCGCGGATCCGATCCGGGGCAAGCAAGGGTCAGGGTTCTGATCCAACTCAGAAAATTTGCATATCATAGCAGACTGGAGTATTGGCCTTGGCGGCCTTGGCACTCTCCAGGTGCACTTCTAGTTATTATTTTTATACCTC
>NC_139630.1:26419355-26456855 GCF_964638095.1 Poromitra crassiceps
CGTTAGCAGGTGTACAACGCCGAAAACGGTTATAAAAACAACATCTGATACAGTCGTATAGTTCTACTACAGTCTATAGTCAGCTAGCATTAAGTGGTGCTTAGTTGGTTCTACTTCAGCTAACGGGCGAAGAACGGTGATGGACTTCCTTGCTGGCTGCATTGGAGGTAACGTAAAGTCAGTCTTGATTTATGTAATGGTAGGGACGTGCATTGCTTGCTGTTTGCACATAGCAGAACTGAGCGGCAGCACCCATAATAATGTGATGCAGCAACTCCATCACAGGATTACAAGTGCATTTTCCATGTTTAATGTATGCTTGTTGACTGTATGCTTTGGAATGAAAAAAAAAAAATCCAAATTCCGCCGCACGTCGTCACACTACTACGGCATTCTCCAAACTCCCTACATGCTGC
Source organism: Poromitra crassiceps (assembly GCF_964638095.1). NCBI lineage: Eukaryota > Metazoa > Chordata > Actinopteri > Beryciformes > Melamphaidae > Poromitra > Poromitra crassiceps. The sequence goes on from NC_139630.1 coordinate 26,419,772, forward strand.
TGGTTGTATTTGACCAGACCTTGCCAGATGAGGTCCAGTTTCTATGGACCCCCCCCCCCCCCCCTTCCCCTACAGTGGGGATATACTTATTAATGTAAGCATGTTCATGTTTTTGTTGCTGAATAGCGTAATGGGTTAAATCACAGAATGATCTTCAAAGAGATAATTTAGTTATATGTGCCTCTAGTATGGCTCAATGACATTGAGCTAATGTATATCACTTGGTCGTCATGGAAAAGATGATGTCCTTGCTCCAGACAAATGTTAGGTCATTACAGGCGCTCCAATGTCCTGCATGTCTCCCTGAGGTCCTTTGTGCACCTTGTGGAGAATTGAAAGCTTGCACACACACACAGGACACACTGAGGCATGCAACCTAAAGATGGTTTGGCTGCCTGTTAGGTGGTGCGCACTCCATACACAGGCACTACACACACCCCTCCATAGACCAATCAGTGAGTGGTGTGACAGCCCATGTGGTTTCCCACCCTCTCATTATGATATAATTGGTGGAACCATCTGCAGTTGAGTCAAATCGAAACTACACCTATTTGGCCTAGCTTATGCCTAGCCTAGCCATAGCCTACGTACACGGAAGAGGTTAGCAAAGTGGCGTCTCTTTAGAAAACGGTTAACTTTGTTGATTTAGGCCTCCACAGACAACATGTGTGATGATGTCCTTATGTAATCCTTACCCTCAGGCTCTTCTTAATTCCGTGTCAACACTGCCAGTTGAATAGCCCTCCCATCGAGCATAGCATTTTTGTTAGACAATCTGTGTTGTGCATTAAACTCACCTTATTTCTGCACTTTGAAGTCACAGGTAGGGTCGGGTGGGGCAAACTAATTATATCGGAAGCCTAGTTGCTGAAAAAAAAATGAGCGGTGGTGGTCTGTCTAAATGCATTGTAGAATGTATGTATAAGACAATATGATGCCAGTGCGCATGCATCTGGACTCTGTTTCCAGGCAACTCTGTGATCTCGTCAAACTTTTTTCCACAACTAGGCTTCCGATATAATTAGTTGCCCCACCCGACCCTACCTGTGACTTCAAAGTGCAGAAATAAGGCGAGTTTAATGCCCAACACAGATTGTCTTAACGAAAATGCTATGCTCGATGGGAGGGCTCTACAACTGGCAGTGTTGACACGGAATTTAGAAGAGCCTGAGGGTAAATGTAATCCATGATGCAATATAGTCTCATGAGAAAGAAACAATCTGGAGCACACGGTCAAAGTTAAGGCAATTTAATAAGTGCAAGCAGACTAACGTTTCGACACACAAAGTGTCTTCTTCAGAGTCAAAACTATTAAACTGCCTTAAACTATTAAATTGCCTTAACTTTGACCGTGTGCTCCAGATTGTTTCTTTCTCATGTGATCACTCAGTCCCCTTTTCTGAGAAGCACCGGTTGGGTGCAGTTCGTCAGCTGAAGCGCGGATTTCCCTCTGTTATGCAATATACCGGTAGTCTGTTTCACTTCCCCTGCTTGTTTTCAAGTGCCCAAATCATACTAGTAGTTCATTGAGGTCAATGACCAATCATCTTCGTCTCAAACAGCCTCCTGGTGTGCTTTTCCTGGCTTACAGCAGGCACCCTGTCCTGATTGGCTGTTTTTATCCCGGGTCTTGTGACAAAGCAGGTGCTTAGCTAGGATTAGCTCGCTGTGCTTGACTGTTTTACTGTGGCGATGGACAGGTGGTCCTTAACTGCAGGTCTTTTGTTTGTTCTGTGTTTTTACCCCAAAACAATGCAGTTCTGTAATTGATATTCGTTTGCTAATATGGTGAAATCGCCGCTCAGCATCCAGTTCCCATTTTCAGCTACAGAGCTGAGTCCAGTTCCAAAAAGGCCATGTTGGAACGCATATGTCTCGATATTGCGGGGGGGGGGGGGGGGGGTGGGGGGGGGGGGGTTAGGCTCGCTGTTTTAGGGTTGCGGAGCGGGCATTCCTTCCAGCACCAGTGAGTGTGCTGGGTAAACTTTTCATGATGTTGTCAGTCAGCCAGGCCGCAGCGGACTGAGTCCTCTCAGGTTACACTCAAGTGCTTGGAAAGGTGAGAAGGCCCAAACTGGCATCAGAACATGCCAGTGACGTCATGTCACCATGCATAAGCCCAGGTTATGTAACGTTCAGAGAGGGGCTAAGCAAGGTGGAGAGGGTGATGCTGCCCAGTGAGTCAGCACATCTCTCTCCGTCTCCCAGTGGAAATGGCACAACACGTTCAAGTTACACAATTGTGCTGCCGACAGCGTTTTCAATCTTGAACACGTTTGATCACAGTCATTAAATCTGCATGATGTCGTCATATCGGCGGGTAAACATTTCTAAACGTAATTTAGCTTGTGCAAACAAAAGTTTTAGGAAGATTGGTCGGACGATGGTTCATGTCATTCTATGCGGCTTCCATCGTTTAATCACATTGAACGATGATTCTCACTCCTATTTTCTTTGTCTTCAGGTGCTGCTGGAGTTTTAGTTGGACACCCTTTTGACACGGTTAAGGTAGGAAAAGTTTTGTTGTTGTTGTTGTTGTTGTTGTTGTTGTTTGTGGAATCCAGCCCGGGATCTTTGTTGCACGTTGTCCCTCTCTCTCCCGGTCGTTCCTGTCTCTCTCTACTTTGACTTATCTAATGAATGTAAAAATGCTAAAAAATAGTTTGTATTTATTTTTGGACATATTAATCCCAGACACACAACCCAGTTTCCTTTTGGTTGCAGCCCGCTGGCTATCATTTCTTCATTTTGAAGACTCGGAATTAGTGACAGCTCACTTTCCATGTTTCCATGACAGGCCGTCCTCATTAGAAAGAGCCTGGGTCTTCTACCTGCTCTATTTAAAGTGCCTTGAGATAACTCTGGTTATGATTTGACTCTAAAAATATAAAATCAATTTTATATCAATATAAAATTGATTGATTGAATTGATTGATTATGCCCCAATCCAAAATCCAACAAATAAGTTTAATTACAGGAGCAACGCCCCCATCTCTAAATGCCTTTTCCTTCTGACTTTAATGAAAGTTAAATGAAAATAATCTTAATCTTTCTAGATGAACTACCTCCTCATACTGTATAAGACAGACAGTAGTAAGTACAGCTCAGGTGATGCGATAGCATTTGTGTAGGGAAGCGGATTAGCTTCAGAGTGCAGCTGATCGATGCAGTGTGTTCTGTTTGCCAGGTGAGACTGCAGGTGCAGAATGTGGATAAGCCTCTGTACCGCGGGACCTTCCACTGTTTCCAGTCCATCGTACGGCAGGAGTCGGTATGTCCATTCCTTATCCTGATATTCTGTAGTATTCAACAGTGAAATGTGTGTGTGTGTGTGTGTGTGTGTGTGTGTGTGTGTGTGTGTGTGTGTCTGTCTGTCTGTCTGTCTGTCTGTCTGTCTGTCTGTCTGTCTGTCTGTCTGTCTGTCTGTCTGTCTGTCTGTCTGTGTACAGTGGCCAACCCTCCCGGCTTTCCTCTGATGACTAGGCATGGCGGGTCGATTTCCGGTTTTACCGGTCCGGTCCGGTGTGTACGAGCCGGAACCGGTTTGTTTTGACATTAACCAGCCAAACCGACAATGTATTTCTCTAATCCTACTGTCCCATTTCTACCTAACGCTGACCTAACACACAGACAGACACGGGTAACTCAGACAGGCTGCTGACGTACGTTACATTGGTCCCGCATGCTGTTTTGTTGTGATAAGGTGTTCTAAACACAACATTTCACTGTGCGATCATAACGTGTGCTCACATGTGTCTGACTCCTGTAGCCACCTGCATGCTCCACATCTAACGTTATGTAGCCTAATAAAAGTGGATTTGTCAATGATGACGTGTTCCACACATCTAACATCATGTAATAAAAGTCAATGATAACGTTAACTTGGAACTAAACTCAACGTTTCACCGTGCGATCATAACGTTGTGTGTTGGTGAAACGCATGTCTGTCTGACTCCTGCTGTCAGCTGAGCTCATGAGCTACAAGTCGCCACCTGCATGTTCCACAGTACGTTATGTAATAAAAGTGGGTTTGTCACATTGTCAATGATAACGTGTTAGAACTAAACTCAACGTTTCACCGTGCGATCATAACGTTGTGTGTTCGTGAAATACGTGTATGCTCAGAAAAGGAGGGGGGGATGTGCACGACGCACTGAGTTGTTTTGGAGTGGAGTGGAGAATATAAACGGGACAGTAGTCACCACTCACCTGGCTAAGATTGGTGTCCCAAACAGTAGAAAAAGAGTCTTTAAAATCCATGCCAAATCCATACGATCCCCAGGTAATTATCCAAAGTTGCTACTTGCTATGCGTGAACTGTAGCCTAAGTATTTCTCTAAAGTTGGCATCATACAACAAACTGAGAAAAACGCGGTTCAAATTTTGATCTTAGAGGGCCATAACTTCGCGCTGACGGACATGTGGTCAAGTATGATCATTCATTCATTACACTATCCCTCTGTCTGATTCTCCAGTGAACGAGCTACAGTATAGGTGGCATTTCTAGGTAAGAAGTTGTAATTAGGCTGTCTGAAACCAGTTTGATACATAAGTTCACTGAATTTGCAACTTTTCTAGGTACCTGGTTGAGGATAATTTTCGAGGAACCATACCATGGTACTAGTGCTGCACGATTAATCGAATCGCAATCGCGATGTCAGCACGTGCGATTACATAACCGCAAAAGTGTGCGATTATTTTATTTTTTTCACGTCTTTTTGAGTGTGTGTGTGTGTGTGTGTGAGAGAGCCTCCTCTAAACTAACGTTACACGCGACGCAGCAAACACACGTTTCTCTGCCAGTGCCATCACACTGGGCATCAATACTAGCGGGAGACTTCTCCCATGCACTCCCGCAAATAAGTAATGTTATGTGCAGCAAGGTTACATATTATCTACCGAGAGGGCGAGAGAGAACATCCATGATCGCTAACAGCAAGCTATGCTAATAACTAGCTAGCCGTTCGTTCAGAAACGCATGTAAACAGCCGTGTGATCAGTGAGAACGTCAGTAAAATAAGGAGAGAGCTGCAGGTGCTTATGCAGAACTAGTGCGCGATTAAGTACACAGTGGGGATGACCCGCTGTGATGAAGAATATAACGAGATTAACAAGGTTAATAGGAAAACACTGTCGCAGCTTCCAGCACTGGCAGCATCACCTCCAGGCTAGCTAACTAGCCTGTCACATGACGCCTTCATGGTCCCTCGTTAAAAGTCTGCAGATGCACGTTCTCACCTCTCTCTCTCAAGAAGCGTCACGTGAGTGTGGCGTTTAAGGCCATCTGTCGCTACAAAATAAATAAACGGGGTGTATCATTCATTAGTATTGCTGGACAGACATGTAACTAACTTTGCAACTTTGCTGAGCCATCTTCTATGTGCTGTAACACAGTGCAGTTTCTATTTGACTGGTGTTTCTGTTTTACATGTTTGGGACAGGCAAATGTCTCAAAATGTTTTATTTTTTTGTAAAGATAATTTAATTTCAAATTGTTTTATTTTTTTAGTTTTAATATATTTTAAATTGTAACATATTTCATGTATTTTAGTCTGTGATATGTGAAACCGTGGTATTTTTGTCCAAGGTTATCATACCATCAAAAACTCATGCCGGCACATCCCTAGATACCTCTTGTTTATTATATCGCAATCACAATCGCAATCGCAATATTGTCCACCCTAATCGCTAATCGCACCTTTTCCCCAAATCGTGCAGCACTAGATGGTACCTTTGTTTGGTTAGGATATCCCATGAAACGAGCCCGAGCGAGCCCCTAATGGCGACGCCCACAAGGCCGACCGCATCAGAAAAAAGTGAAACAACGTTGGCTAAATAACAAACATCTGTCACTTTCTTTTCGTTTTTATTCTAGAATAGTCAATAACGTCAACCTTTACTTAATTTCAGTGCAGTCAGATGTTTGTACAGTGTCAGGAAAGTCACTTTTGAACAATAGTAGGAAGCATCTTACCTGACACTGTTGTGGACAGCAGCCGACTAGTTAGGTCGCTAGCTAACGTTAACTAGGGATGGGCATTTCTAGCAAAAACACTATTCGAAATTCGCTGGCCAAATTCGAATTTAATTCGAATTTCGAAAAAAAAAAAAAAAAAAAAAAATTTTTTTTTTTTTTTTTTTTTTTACATTTTTAATTTTTTTTACATTGACATTTTCGAAAATAAAAAACAGTTTTGACAATCATGAGTGGTTGTGGTTCATTAAATATTTAGTAGGGTCAGGTCTGAGTGCCAAAGGGGTGCCAAAGTCACCCCCTCTCCCTCTTCATGGGATTTCATCCGCCATTCATTTTTCCATATACCTTGCTTAAAATGCTTATAGCGATTTGACTATACTTAGAATCAGGGGAGACAATGCAACATTTCACTAAAATTTTTTTTTTTTTTTTTTTTCGAATTTCGAATTTCAATAATAAAAGTCGACCTTGATAATAACAACGATTATTCGAAAATTCGAAATTCGATGCCCATCCCTAACGTTAACGTTAGTTTGGAAAACCCGCTCCGCGTGCCCCAAAGCAGGACTTACACTGTATAGCCAGGAGGATAGCAGCATGGCAGACCTTCAAGTGTAAGTGTTTGTTTTAACTGTGCTTTATTAAATGACAAACTGTCATTGCTTAACTAACGTTACCAATTTGTTTGTCAAATGCAATGTTCCTGTTAGCTTGGTTTCACACTTTTAATTTGAAGGCCGAAACGGGAAATGGTGTGATGGTAGATGGAATTGACACTGGTCTGTAAATTTTATCATTTCACACGTACCATTTCCCTTTTTCGCCTTCAAATTAAAAGTGTAAAAACAATGAAACATTCGCCTGTGAAGCCTCGACCTGTTTTATATTATAATAACGTTAGAGGAAACAGCCATCAGCCATGCAGTTTTATACTAATTTATTGCCAAATGCTTTGGGAAACAACTTCATCAAGCTTGGTCAGAAAAGGTCTGTCTATTCAATGGAAACAGCACCAGTGTGACCTGTCGCGTGCGATGCTACTTTCAAGAATGAGGACGTCTGAAACAAGTTATTTTTTAATCACCTATATTATAATGAGATACCTAATTAAACAATCATCTAGTTAGGTAACAAGATGATATTAAGCTTCCTTGCATTACAGACACAACCAATATCTCGCAGACGGTCATTTAATAAACCAAAAACAGCTTCTTCTTCTTCTTTGCGATTATTGGCAGATCTTCTTTATTCTTCTTCTTTAGTTATTGGTGGTTGGCAAACCAGCTTAGAGGTGCATTATCACCACCTCTTGCTCTTATGACATCACTGATGATGTCACAACTTCGCATCACTGATGACATCACCTGTGCACTTATATGACATCACTGATGATGTCACAATGCCTATGACATCATAAGTGATGCCACAATGCACAATTGCTCAAGTGACATCACTTCCAGTTGAGTGGCATCACTTCCGCCCACTTGCTCCCTTTTAGTGATGATGATGATGATGATGATGATGATGATGATGGGGTCTTGTTTGGTTTGTTTATTTATAACAACCCCTGCACAGCGTGCTCCCCTGTTGACGTAAAGAATCTTGGTTTTTGGTTTCTGTTATATTCATTATGATTTTTTTTTCTTTTATCACATTGTCTCCCTAGCAGAAATAATAACATTTGTCATTATTGACATTATAGTGTTGATTGATTTGTTCCTCTTAGTTACTAATATGACTCCCCATACACCTCCCATGAAATCCTGTGGCATGAAAAACCTGCCACTACTTTAACAAACCTACTACTTTAACCACTACTTTAACCAACCTACTCGCTACCTGACGGGAGGTTGGTTAAACTCACTCCCCCAGTATAAAGGCATGTTAATCAGCTCCGCCAAGGGTGCTAGCTCTCTTGGTGAAGTGGTTAGCGTGTCCGTCCTGCAAGCCGAAGGTCAGCAAGTTCAAATCCACCCCTGGGCAAGCCCTTAACATGGGTTGCTGCAATTACCACCAACACAACGCTGTTACGTGTGTGTGTGTGTGTGTGTGTGTGTGTGTGTGTGTGTGTGTGTGTGTGTGTGTGTGTGTGTGTGTGTGTGTGTGTGTGTGTGTGTGTGTGTGTGTGTGTGTGTGTGTGTGTGTGTGTGTGTGTGTGTGTGTGTGTGTGTGTGTGTGCGCGTGCACTATTCCATTTTTGCAGCCAGACTCCTTTTCACATGAAAGCTTTCAACTACCGACATGGTTAAAATAAGATGTCTTATATTTAATTCGTTTGAAGGAACCGACACTTATAGAAGGAAAGAACTGCCACTAGATGTTTAAAGCACACCTCTGACCTTCTCCCCCAGATGCGTGTATGCTCAGAAAAGGAGGGGGGGGATGTGCACGACGCACTGAGTTGAGTTGAGTGGGACAGTAGTCACCACTCACCTGGCTAAGATTGGTGTCCCAAACAGTAGAAAAAGAGTCTTTAAAATCCATGCCAAATCCATACGATCCCCAGGTAATTATCCAAAGTTGCTACTTGCTATGCCTGAACTGTAGCCTAAGTATTTCTCTAAAGTTGGCATCATACAACAAACTGAGAAAAACGCGGTTCAAATTTTGAACTCAGAGGGCCATAACTTCGCGCTGACGGACATGTGGTCAAGTATGATCATTCATTCATTACACTATCCCTCTGTCTGATTCTCAAGTGAACGAGCTATACAGTATAGGTGGCATTTCTAGGTAAGAAGTTGTAATTAGGCTGTCTGAAACCAGTTTGATACATAAGTTCATTGAATTTGCAACTTTTCTAGGTACCTGGTTGTGGATAATTTTGGAGGAACCATACCATGGTACCTTTGTTTGGTTAGGATATCCCATGATACCTTGCGACCCTTACAATCGACGAAGAAGGACGAAACGAGCCCGAGCGAGCCCCTAATGGCGACGCCCACAAGGCCGACCGCATCAGAAAAAACTTAAAAAGTGAAACAACGTTGGCTAAATAACAAACATCTGTCACTTTCTTTTTGTTTTTATTCTAGAATAGTCAATAACGTCAACCTTTACTTAATTTCAGTGCAGTCAGATGTTTGTACAGTGTCAGGAAAGTCACTTTTGAACAATAGTAGGAAGCATCTTACCTGACACTGTTGTGGACAGCAGCCGACTAGTTAGGTTGCTAGCTAACGTTAACGTTAGTTTGGAAAACCCGCTCCGCGTGCCCCAAAGCAGGACTTACACTGTACAGCCAGGAGGATAGCAGCATGGCAGACCTTCAAGTGTAAGTGTTCGTTTTAACTGTGCTTTATTAAATGACAAGCTGTCATTGCTTAAGTAACGTTGCCAATTTGTTTGTCAAATGCAACGTTCCTGTTAGCTTGGTTTCACACTTTTAATTTGAAGGCCGAAACGGGAAATGGTGTGATGGTAGATGGAATTGACACTGGTCTGTAAATTTTATCATTTCACACGTACCATTTCCCTTTTTCGCCTTCAAATTAAAAGTGTAAAAACAATGAAACGTTCGCCTGTGAAGCCTCGACCTGTTTGGATTATAATAACGTTAGAGAAAACAGCCATCAGCCATGCAGTTTTATACTAATTTATTGCCAAATGCTTTGGGAAACAACTTCATCAAGCTTGGTCAGAAAAGGTCTGTCTATTCAATGGAAACAGCACCAGTGCGACCTGTCGCGTGCGATGCTACCTTCAAGAATGAGGACGTCTGAAACAAGTTATTTTTTAATCACCTATATTAAAATGAGATACCTAATTAAACAATCATCTAGTTAGGTAACTAGATGATATTAAGCTTCCATGCATTACAGACACAACCAATATCTCGCAGACGGTCATTTAATAAACAAAAAACAGCTCGTTCTTCTTCTTCTTTGCGATTATTGGCAGATCTTCTTTATTTCTTCTTCTTCTTTAGTTATTGGTGGTTGGCAAACCAGCTTAGAGGTGCATTATCACCACCTCTTGCTCTTATGACATCACTGATGATGTCACAACTTCGCATCACTGATGACATCACAAGTGCTCTTATATGACATCACTGATGAGGTCACAATGCCTATGACATCATAAGTGATGCCACAATGCACAATTGCTCAAGTGACATCACTTCCAGTTGAGTGGCATCACTTCCGCCCACTTGCTCCCTTTTAGTTATGACGATGATGATGATGATGATGATGGGGTCAGACTTGTTTGGTTTGTTACCCCTGCACAGCGTGCTTTCTTTCCCCTGTTGACATAAAGAATCTTGGTTTTTGGTTTCTGTTATATTCATTATAATTTTTTTTCTTTTATCACATTGTCTCCCTAGCAGAAAGAATAACATTTGTTATTATTGACATTATAGTGTTGATTGATTTGTTCCTCTTAGTTACTAATATGACTCCCCATACACCTCCCATGAAATCCTGTGGCATGAAAAACCTGCCACTACTTTAACCAACCTCCTCGCTACCTGACGGGAGGTTGGTTAAACTCACTCCCCCAGTATAAAGGCATGTTAATCAGCTCCGCCAAGGGTGCTAGCTCTCTTGGTGAAGTGGTTAGCGTGTCCGTCCTGCAAGCCGAAGGTCAGCAGTTCAAATCCACCCCCTGGGCAAGCCCTTAACATGGGTTGCTGCAATTACCACCAACACAACGCCGTTACGTACGTGTGCGTGTGTGTGTACTATTCCATTTTTGCTGCCAGACTCCTTTTCACATGAAAGCTTTCAACTACCGACTTGGTTAAAATAAGATGTCTTATATTTAATTAGTTTGAAGAAACCGACACTATAGAAGGAAAGAACTGCCACTAGATGTTTAAAGCACACCTCTGACCTTCTCCCCCAGATGCTTGGTCTGTATAAAGGCATCGGATCCCCCATGATGGGCCTGACCTTCATCAACGCCATAGTGTTCGGTGTCCAGGGCAACGCCATGCGGCGGCTGGGCCACGACACTCCCATGAACCAGTTCCTCGCCGGCGCCGCAGCGGGCGCCATCCAGTGTGTCATCTGCTGCCCCATGGAGCTGGCCAAAACCCGCATGCAGATGCAGGGCACCGGGGAGAAGAAGACGTCCACGCGGAAGCTGTACAAGAACTCCCTGGACTGCTTGGCGCGCATCTACAACCGCGAGGGCGTGCGGGGGGTCAACCGCGGCATGGTCACCACGCTGCTGCGCGAGACGCCCGGCTTCGGCGTCTACTTCCTGACCTACGACGTGCTGACGCGCCACCTGGGCCTCGAGTTCGACGACCCCTACATGATCCCCAAGCTGCTGTTTGCGGGGGGCATGTCCGGCATCGCCTCGTGGCTCTCCACCTATCCCGTGGACGTGATCAAGTCCCGCCTCCAGGCGGACGGCGTGGGCGGCGTCTACCGGTACAGCGGCATAGCCGACTGCGTGCGCCAGAGCGTCCGGAGGGAGGGCTACATGGTGTTCACGCGCGGCCTCACCTCCACACTCCTACGGGCCTTCCCTGTCAACGCGGCGACCTTCGCCACCGTCACCCTGGTCCTCCTGTACGCCCGGGGCGTCGAGGAGGGACCGAAACAAGACTGCGAGCCGCCTCAGCCCGGCCACCATGCACAGCTACAGCAGCAGAGCCAGCCCTCCAGCCTGTGATGGAGGTCTCTCAACCCTCCTCAACTGAGGCACTTTACAAGAGTGGAAACAAGAGACAAAATATACAAACCCAATTTACCGTCTGACCGACGCAGTTTCACACCAGACCAGTACATTCCCAGTTTTGAAGTCGGAAACGATCCTGATTTAACAGCTTGTTTCTACTACTGTATGTCAATCATAGGATACAAACAAGGATTTGAATTGTAGGTTTGCCTCTGCAGATGCATCTGTGAATTTGGCAACTATGAAAACCATGCAAGCTTTTTACAGTTGCCCGGCTTACTGTGTCACACAGGTTCACCTGGAGACATTACTCTTTGACTTGTTACTGAGCCACACACTCCTGGAGTTGTGGACCAGGTAGTTTATACAGTGTCGACACTGAACGTTACGTTGAGTTATCTCTGTTATTATGTACATCTTTAAATATGCAGTGTGTTGAACTGCAGCTGTATATATCGTTTATTTTGAGTCATCTCTTTTATGGGTATATTGAAAAAAAACAAAACCAATTGTCCTGCCTTATGATATGAATGCTTTATCTTCTGTGAGGAAGTTGAAACCTATCTGTACTGTACTAGACTGTATCTTTTGGGGAGTGGAGCGAGACAGAAGAACGATGGAATGTATTGTAGCATGTGATAAGAGACGTGCGGAACTTTATCACTTTTTCTGCTCCCCAAAACCAAAACAAATATCCCACTGTTATAATATGATGATCACTAATGCACTTAGTGTTGGTCTATATTACAGACGTCTCTTATTGTCCGAAACTCAACTTTACAGATCTGCAAGGATCTTCAGGCCACGGATGTGAAATGTTTGTGTGTGAGAGAGTCATGCTCGTTGGTGGCTTTGGTTTTTATTTCTTGTTTTGTTCTAAACGACATGTCGTCTTTTACCAGTTAATGCAAAGTTTGATCCTTCTAACTTTAGTGGCGCATTAAAGAGTTAAATCCAGAAATGGGACATGGCGCCAACTGTAGCACCACATTTGTTCCCTCCTAGCTTTTTATTTGTATTTTTTGCCATTGATACAAGAACAGATGACCTGTGACAGCTATGAGTTTTAAATATATTTTGAAGCTGTAAATGATCTGGTTATAGTTTTGGGCCAGGGAGTAAAATGAGCTGTATTGTATGTGACACTGGCTGAATGTTGTGAGAGGTGACTTCTCCATCAGCAAGTCCTCAAATTGAAAAATATGTATGGATATACTCGCATCGCATGCAAAATATGGATTGTGGCTTTAATGACATTTATTTTATTTCATTTGATAAGTTATTGTATCAGCTTGATCGTGTCTAGGTGTAGCTAATGCCAGAGTGGGGGATCGCCTGCTTTCCGATGCTTTTGTCTGTATTTATGCCTCTGAATGTTGATGTTTCTTGCTGTAAAACAATCTAGTTTGATCTCCCCTCAAATAGGTGAGTATTACTGTCAGTTCCCCTCATGATGCAGTCATTCTTCGGGACATCTGATAGTCTGCTGGCCCTTTTGTGCAAAGTGAAACAAGATAAATCATTGACTTTGTGAATGGGAAGATGTGCAATCTAATGAAATAGAACATGTACATGGTTTTTAAATACAGGCCTGTCTGAAGTTCAACCTGCTAGTGATGAATCAAGCTATGAGGAGTTCTGTCATTGGGCTGTCTATAAAAGGCTGTGGGGAAAGAGAGAAGTCACATGCACTAAAGCAGGGATACTCAACTTGCTTGCCCGGGGGCCACTTTCGTGAGACGATAGAAGGCCAGGGGCCAGTTAATAAACAAACAAGTTTTTCTGTAGCGGATTGTAGGTTTTTGGGGTGTCAGCCGGAGTTTAGTCTGACAATGTTGTGCACACCGGATAGTTAGGTTAAGTACCGGTACATGCAAGTGCCTGGGTAGCAAGCAGACGGCGGTATTTGACAATTTAGCAGCTAAATCATAGATTATTGAAAGATATTCCAGACTGAGATGCTATAACAGAAGTGGAGTATTGGCCAGAATGACATGAACATTTGGACACTTATTCAGCGGGTATCTTGCATGTTGCGTTCAGGTGCACTGTATGTTTATTTTTTTTGCAATTCCATCGCGGGCCGCAAGTTGAGTATCACTGCACTAAAGACTTAAGTGTGCTGAAGCTGAATGTATACACCCACAAGTGCTCTGACTCCAATTCAAGAGGAAAAGGATAAACTGATCCAAAGCAATCCTGTATTATTCTTTTGAAGTTGGTCCCGTATTTGGATGTTCTGTTGCTGCTGAGAAACTCAAATCTCCAAGGCCTTTAGGCCATGTTCACACTAGGAGGCCAAATCCGATTTGTGAACTTTAATGACCCATTAATGATTCTATCCAGATTGGTTTTATGAGTCTGGACGCTCCAAGTCTGATTTGTGTCACTTCTCCCAAACCACATATCGGAGGTAGTTTCCAATCTGCTTTCGACTGATGTGACTTCACTGTAGATGCGCTGATCACCCAAATCAGATTTGAGAGAGTCTTTTGCAGGGGGCGGGGACTTGAAGAGCAGAGAGCAGACATGCAAACACTGCCAGAAACACAGTCAGTGTGCACCTAGCAAACTTCGCTCATAATGGAGCTACCTCTATAATAATAGGCTTGTTGTGTCTGGACACAGATCCGACTTGAACACTTGCCCAAATCAGATTTGTGGCAGTGTGGACACACTGCCAAATCTGATTTGGGAAACCAGTCAAGATAATTACTTTAGCAGCAAATCAGATTTGCCTGTAGTGTGAATATGGCCTTAGATGTGCGGCTGCTCTGGTCTGATGGTGGGTGAAGATGGCAAAATGAGAAGTGTAAAGGGATTTTTGGTATGTCTGTTAAATTGGCTGTGTTGATCATTAATCCCACCTCTGAAGCACAGTGACTTGTTACTGTGCTAAGATCCTTGTCATGACTGTAGATTACCTGTGGCTTTTGTTTGGTGTCAAGTGTCTCTTCAGATGGACAACATTGTTGATTGGCATTTGACAACTTATGTATTCTCCAGCTAATACGACCTAATAAGAAAGATGCAATATGTACAGGATGTAATTGTATTCAAATGAGATGTAGGCTAGATTGTTTTAAAGTGAAGGGAAGTGTAAATATATACATATATAGTCTATTTTTCAGTCTGAATTAGTTGTGTGGTTCCCTGAATGTTGGAGTACAGTATAAGCGGTTTTAAAAGTCTCGATTTAATCGGTTTGGGTTATAGCTGTTACACTGAAGAGATTTTCACTTAAACGGAAGCATATTTTTGTAACATACTGATGAAACTGAGCCAGTTAACCTGTTTGTCTATGGGGATCTGTACAAATGGGTAAATAAAAATGTTTGACGCATACCTCAGTAGCCGTTTGCCTCTTTTTCATGCAATTTGATTTAGAATTGTACACTTATCAGATAGCAGACTAAATTGATATTGCTATGCATTTCCAAAAAGCACACACTTCACCAAAGATAGGTTAAGAACATACAACATGTGTTCAACATTTCACATACATGCTCATGTTTAACAGTGTTGTGTCTAACAGTTTCCACGATGAACACAAATGATGAAATGCATTGCCAGTATAATGACAGTTGTAAATGTTTGACTCATTTCTCAACTTTTTCTTGTTCAGTCAATGATTTTCAGACGATCTGCTGCAAAGAGAAATACTTTTCTTTGGAACAGCATTTTAGTGAAACGGTGAATGGAGACGGCTCCTCCAAGAGATTTGAGGCATAATTAGGTTTCTTGTCATATCACCACAAAGGAAAGCTGATGTACACCACTTCTAACTTTTAGCTTGGCAAAACATTGTGGAAAAACTTTTCAGACGCATGGGATTTGATGTCAGCATACAATCAAAGCATAATTGATAAATAGGAACTGATTTATTGAGCTTACTGTAATACATGTATGGTTGGATGTGCCCAAGGCAATATCATTACAACACGCTCAACTCACGAATATTGTAGCAACTGGGTGCTGGATCCTTAAGTGGTAAATGATCAAAAAAGGGAAAAGGACAGCACTCCAAGTTGATCAGTAATCAGATCAGTGATACTCAACTTGCGGCCCGGGGGCCAGATGCGGCCCGCGATAGTGTGCCCAGTGGCCCCCCTTTCTAATGCACAATGAAAACTAACGTTAAATAAAGTTTAACTGAGCTCCAGCTAAATTGTCAAATATTACCACCTATGGCCTCCTTGCAAAAGTTGCCCCCAGGCAAACAAGTTGAGTATGAGGGCACGGTGGAGCAGTGGTAGCGCTGTCGCCTCACAGCAAGAAGGTCCTGGGTTCGATCCCCGCCTCGGACGCTGAGGGTGTATCCCTCTTCCCATGTCCTCAGTGCCTACGGCCCAGGTGGGCTATCTCGTCAAAAAGGCCTTTCTGTGTGGCGTTTGCATGTTCTCCTCGGGGGTTTCCTCCAGATAAAACCCCCCCACCAAAAAAAAACATGCAAAAAAATAAAAGAAACACAAGTTGAGTATCCCTGGCGTAGATCTAGACTAGGTCGTTAAATGCAATCTTATCTGTGCTGCCATCTCCCTGGTAGAGTTTTCATCGTGACGGATAGTAGATGGCCATGTAGGCTACTTATTACACAGAATAGGCAGCACATTTAACAGTAAACTTGTGTAACAAGCTGATTGTTATCAGTGGATCACTGTCCAGAGGAGTCTTGATTTCACCATGAGGCAAAATGACTTGTGAGCCTTGTATCATTCCTGTAAATCCAGGAAGCACAAAACAATATTGTATGCTTGTCAATCATTAGCTGAAGTTGAATTAATTGGCAACTGATGTTTCTTGTGTAGACAATGTTTCATGGCCATGGGGCTTATAATCATTTAATGACAAATCATACTGTGTATAATGCTACACTGTAGCAAGTCAAGATGGAGACTCCTTGGAGAGACAAGTTCGTTGCAGTATTGTGAAGGAAGACATTTTCATACAGCTTATTATTAAGGGTTTAAGTCAGCAAACGCATTTATATCATTTGGAACCTTAAAGTCCTGTTTTTACTCTCCTGTAGTGTCACAGTCAGATAACGGCTTTGGCATGACTAAGGAGCTGACAGACCTTCCCACACAGGAGTGCCATAAAATCTGACATGAAATACTACAAAAACGACCTCACTTAGACCATCCAAAGGAAGAACGTGTGGTGTGGTTCATAAACCGTTCGTTTATGTGACTAAATCACTGATTGTTCCTCCACTGAGTTCCAAAATACACTTGCTAATTGCATTTCTCCACACCACCACTAGAGGGCCCACTGTCCCAGTTAACTGTGTTATGTGATAAGCATGGAGGCTGTAACAACTGACACCTGAGGAAAGTAGGTATACAACAGCAAACAAAATATGCAAGATTGTACATTTTCCAATCAGTATGTGTCCAATTGCAATATCAAGTTAATACAAATCATTGAACATGCTAATTACAGTATGGGCTCCATGTGTTCACTGAAGTTGCTGATGTCCACTTAGCTCCTTTCCGCACTTTGAGCCGTTCTTAAGCTCAGAATAAGTCAAAGGGTTTGGTGGGATCAACAGAGACTCATCACACTCATCAGGTTCACCAGCCTACAACAGGAACATGAGGTCCACGATTACCTCTATAAGAACAAGAACGGGTTCCCACACCTTCTTCAACATCTTATTCTAGGACTTGACCATTTGAAAAGTGGATGCCGGATTGGACATTTGAAAATAAGACATTTAGTGTGCTTCGTTTTGTTCTAAATGGGTCCTTGAAAGTCCTAGAATAAGATGTTGAAGAAGGTGTGGGAACCCGTTCTTGTTCTTATAGAGGTAATCGTGGACCTCATGTCTCATGTTCCTGTTGTAGGCTGGTGAACCTGATGAGTGTGATGAGTCTCTGTTGATCCCACCAAACCCTTTGATTTATTCTGAGCTTAAGTACATTTTGTTTTATATATATATATATATATATATATATATATATATATATATATATATATATATATATATATATATCAAGGGAAAAGTAGGCTACTCGTGCACAATCCAAGCAGGGAGGTGCTGGTCACAGCAAGCAGGATCAAAATAACATAAAAGCAGTCTCTACACTACAGGAACAAGTCCATATGAAGTTGACCGCACACTCCAGAGTGGAGTGTGCGGTCAACTTCATATGGACTTGTTCTTGTAGAGACTGTTTTTATGTTATATATATATATATATATATATATATATACATTATATATATTTTTTTTTCTTCAAGTGTCATGCACACAGGGTGCCCAGCCCGTATAAGACACTAAAAACCCTTTGATTTATTCTGAGCTTAAGTACATTTTGTTCAGGTGGAGCACTCTTGGCACCTCAAGTAGGGGGGAATCAAGAAGAGAAGAGGCGGGCCTAAAGAGATCAACAAACATGGTGGAAGAGAGATATCTCTGCTTTTTGGGGGGTTCCGGGTGAGAATTATCAATGATATCATCTTGTTGGGTTGATGTCAGCTTGCTCTTTACCTTGTGCTAATGTTAGCTAACTGTCAGAGTCAGCTCTGCATTGGAAGTGCTCTGGACATTCATATTTTTGATATCCAAAGTGTTCCACCATGGGGAAGGTTGGGGGACTTCTTGTGGACACAGCCCCTAACACTGTTTTTTAAAAGTTCTTTTCTGAGCAGTGAAGTAGGAAAGTTTGAGGTCTGAGCTCTTAAAGGGGTTTCTTGGACCCTGAGCTCATCAAGATCAGACCAGGCAAACTTTTACTTCAGGCAAAATCTTCAAGTAAAAAAAAATAGACAGTTGAAGCTACACACTGTTTACAAGATAGAAGTGATCTTTAACACAATTAATAATAACAAAATAAAGCAATATACAAATGAGAGTTGTAGATGTGTTTAGCATTTAGCAGTCTTCTTCAAATCTTTTCACATTTGCTTTTCCTGCCCAAGTCTGCTGACTGAAGCTACACATCTCAACACTAAGCTCACACATCTAACTCAATACATCCGAAACACTCTATATATAAGCTCACACATCTAACTCAATACATCTGAAACACTGTATATAAACTCACACATCTAACTCAATACATCTGAAGCACATAATGATGATTTACACAAATATACATGCTCTCCATCCTCAGATCTTCAGGCTGGTCTAAAAATCCAAGTTTCTCTGAAGGTCCGTTTTCAGTGTCTTTACCAACCAGTGGAAGGCCCTACAGCTCTGAGCTGTCAACATGTTCCTGCTGACCTGTGGAAACCTCTTGTCTCCAAAACAACTTCTGAATTAAGACTTGACCAGTAACTAATTTGTTTAAAAAAGGTTTAATAAACTCAATGGTTGTAGATATAGGAACAATTATATAGGAACAATATTTAAATTTTACAGCCAAGCCAGAATTACTCCATTGTGACGTTTTACATGGGGAAAAATAATTAACTCTGTTATGGGTTCAAATCAGGGCCAATAGGTTTGAGATGAAAAAAGAAAAACCAAAACCATGACAGACAAAACAACAATTGAGTTGAGTTGATCAGTTCTAAACCTGTAAAACATTAAGTTCAGTAAAAAATAATATTGACAAAATACATAATTTTTTTTTTTTAAACAAAAATAATTTGTCATCTTTTTTTTTTTTCAAAATACTTGCTTTAAAGTCCCTGGAAACCAGAAATATTTTATTATTATTTAGCATTTTGAGTTCATCACATCACAGGACCCTATGTTAATAAGCCACCAGCCAAATTTGAACGATGATGAACGTCGCAAAGTATATAAATTTAGGTTTGACAGTCGTGGCAAAAGTCATGAGAATCAATTATTTTTTAGAGTGTATTTTCTCCCGCGGACTGTGTGGGCGTGTCCCGTCTGCAGCAGGGAAATTTCTGTCTCTCGGAGAGCGCGAGAGAGAGGGGGGGAGGGAAACGGAGAGAGAGAGAAAGAGAGATCGAGTGTTGAACACACGTGTGTGTGTGTGTGTGTGTGTGTGTGTGTGTGTGTGTGTGTGTGTGTTCGTTGGTTGCTCGGAGAGGGAGAAGTGCGACTGCACAGCGCAGTGTGTGTGTGTGTATGTGTGAGTAACGTCGCGTCACCAGGCTGTGTGTCTCTCTGTGCTCTCTCTCACACTAGTCCAGAGAGAGAGAGAGAGAGAGAGAGAGAGAGAGAGCAGCATAGCGCTCGGCACAGAGTGGGAGGCAGACAGACATACACTGAGGGAGCGCTGTCACTGGGGGCAAAGAACGGACAAAAGGAGGGTGGGTGCGGATTGCGCGCGTGTACAAAGGTTATATAGAGCTTATGACGTCATAAGCTCCTGCATTTTAGCACCTCGCGCACTGCTCTCTTCAATGAGGAAGTACCTTGTAGAATCTTGTAGAAAAGTGTCGATTTTAAGGCTTTGGGTTGAAAGTAATGTATAATAATTTCGGAGGCACACAATTACTAACATAAGACCCTAAATAACATAGTTAGAACGTTTTTGTGGATTTTGGTTTCCAGGGACTTTAAGCATTTTGTCAATCATGCAAACTCTTTTTTTTTTTTTTTTTTTTAATAGCTTTCTCAAGTTCCGTTTTCTCTCGGGTATTGACTATTTCTTGAAGTGGAGAGGGGGTCTCTTGGTGGCAGTTCAGGCTTGTCACTGCTGCCTGTACTGTGCTTCTAATTCAGAACAGTTTGCACGATGGCCGCAGATCATGAACCACAAGCAAGTTATTATGTTTTAAGTTGAGATTGCTGAAAAATGTATGCAGATTGCTTTGTACAGTATAAACAGTCATACATTTGTACACCAACGTAGATAGTCCTTGCTTGTTGGTCGAGAGCAGAGCTACAACTGCTAGTTAGATCTGAGACATGTACCTGGCTATTAAAGAGTGATGCTGATAGATAGACAACAGCAACATGTCCTGACTTCCTTTTCAATGATTCTGTTTTTCCTGCTGTGACCTTAAAGGGAACAACTCTGTCACTGCCTTCAATAAGATGGTGGCCAGGTGGCTGTGTGAGAGCTGAGGCATCCATCTGGAAGTGAGATGAGCTCCTTGGAGATCCTACTCTGTTCCAGGACCTCCTGCCTCTTCCTGCCTTCAGCACTGGAAGCACCCAGGTCATCATAATCCAGCTCAATGTTCTCCTCTCTTCCTTCAGCTCTGGAACCACGCAGGTCATCATAATCCAGCTCAATGTTCTCATTACATAAATTACATTACATTAAGTCATTTGGCAGACGCTTTTATCCAAAGCGACTTAAAATAACACATTTTTGTCAGCAATAGAGAAATCAACTATGCAACAACAGTCCATGACAGCTACAACTTCTGAAGGAATAGTGGTAAAAAAAAAAAAAACTTTTTCTTTTTTTTTGAGAGAGAGAGAGAGAGAGAGAGAGAGAGAGAGAGAGAGAGAGAGAGAGAGATGTTAGTTCAAGAAGGGCCCAGATGGAGCCTGAAAAGGTGAGTTTTTAGTCTTTGCCGAAAGATCGGCAGTGATTCAGCCGTCCTGACCGAAGGTGGGAGCTCATTCCACCATTGAGGTGTCAGGGACGAGAAGAGTCGCGAAGGGGATGAGGCATGAACGACTTTTGAGCCCCCGTAGCGGAGGAGGGGCGAGGCGCCCTGCACTGGTGGAGGAGCGGAGAGAGGTTTGGAGCCTGACCATAGATTGCAGGTACAGAGGAGCTGTCTGGTGTACTGCCCTGTAGGCCAGTACCAGTGTTTTGAATTTAATGCGTGCCAAGTTGGGAAGCCAGTGAAGGTCCCGGAAGAGGGGAGTGACATGAGACAATTTGGGTTGGTTGAATACCAGATGGGCTGCAGTGTTCTGAATGAGCTGAAGCGGTCAGATGTCAGCGGCGGGAAGGCCGGCCAGAAGCACGTTGCAGTAGTCCTTCAGCTCTGGAACCACCCACGTCATCATAATCCAGTTCAATGTTCTCCTCTCTTCCTTCAGCACTGGGACTACCCAGGTCATCATAATCCAGCTCAATGTTCTCCTCTCTTCCTTCAGCACTGGGACCACCCACGTCATCATAATCCAGTTCAATGTTCTCCTCTCTTCCTTCAGCACTGGGACTACCCAGGTCATCATAATCCAGCTCAATGTTCTCCTCTCTTCCTTCAGCACTGGGACCACCCACGTCATCATAATCCAGCTCAATGTTCTCCTCTCTTCCTTCAGCACTGGGACTACCCAGGTCATCATAATCCAGCTCAATGTCCTCCTCTCTTCCTTCAGCACTGGGACTACGCACGTCATCATAATCCAGCTCAATGTTCTCCTCTCTTCCTCCAGCACTGGGACCACCCACATCATCATAATCCAGCTCAATGTTCTCCTCTATTCCTTCTGCACTGGGACCACCCACGTCATCATAATCCAGCTCAATGTTCTCCTCTCTTCCTTCAGCACTGGGACCACCCACGTCATCATAATCCAGCTCAATGTTCTCCTCTCTTCCTTCAGCACTGGGACCACCCACGTCATCATAATCCAGCTCAATGTTCTCCTCTCTTCCTTCAGCACTGGGACCACCCACGTCATCATAATCCAGCTCAATGTTCTCCTCTCTTCCTTCAGCACTGGGACCACCCACGTCATCATAATCCAGCTCAATGTTCTCCTCTCTTCCTTCAGCACTGGGACCACCCACGTCATCATAATCCAGCTCAATGTTCTCCTCTCTTCCTTCAGCACTGGGACCACCCACGTCATCATAATCCAGCTCAATGTTCTCCTCTCTTCCTTCAGCACTGGGACCACCCACGTCATCATAATCCAGCTCAATGTTCTCCTCTCTTCCTTCAGCACTGGAACCACCCACGTCATCATAACCCATCTCAATGTCCTCCTCACTCCGTTCATCACTGGAATCATCAAGGTTATAATAACCTGTCTCGATGTTCTCCTCTCTTCCTTCAGCATCTGAACCACCAAGGTTATAAGAAACCAGCTCAATGTTCTCTCTTCCTGGATTGTGCCTCCTTTTGGCCTGGAGAGACATGACAGCAGCTGTTACTGGATCACACCTCTCTTCTAGCTAAAGTTGTACAGTCTAACTGTTTCATTTAACCAATCCTCTACTGAGTAAAGATGTTCAGTACCTTGCAGTAGAAACAGAGGGCAGTGACGAGCAACAGCAGAGTCAGCAGCGGGACAACATGTCTGACGATGACATCTGCTGGAGAGGCTGAAACAGATTCAGAATCATCACATCAGATCAGCTGACATCATGAGAACAGCTCCCATTAAACATAAAGCTCATGTTGCCCGTAGTGATGCACAAATGTATCGGTTAAATATCAGAAATGGACGATTTTGGCATTGTTGACTACAACTGTCTCATCGGCTGATAAGATTAAATACACCGATGGCAGTGATAGTCATTAACATAATTTGCGTCACCATCACTAATCTGTCCCAAAGATGTTCAAGTTTGAATGGAAGAACAGCTACCAGCATGAGTTAAGAAATGTGATTGGTTTATCTTAAATAAAAAAGGGGCATTTTTGATTATGTGAAAGAATGTTACAATAAAAGATGTTCCTTAAATCTATTATGTTAATTTGCGTTCTAATTTACGTATATATTTAGTTTAATTTCAGAAAGGGCATTTTTGGTTATGTTAAAGTTGTTACAATATAAACTGATGCTTGCAGTATATCTGTATTCCCTGCAAATTAATATGAAGGGCAGAATATATGATGATTTTGGCAGGGCACAAATGGGTCAATACGAATGGGTATTGGCCCATCATTTCCATATAGGTGCATCGCTAGTTCCCTTAAAACCCTTAAAATCACTAAATGAAGGTCACTTTCTCTTTTTGATTCAGTTCTTAGAGAATATGGTAATCTGAGCCACTCTACAGATTATATTGATGTTGATGGACAAAAGCCACAAATCTGTCATAAATCAGGTTTCAGGAGTGAAGTAAAGGTTATTTTCTTGTTGCTTTTCCATGTGTGTGAGTGTGTAAATATGCGTATATAATGAGTATTGTAGTCATATATTTAGATAAATATATGAATGTGTGTGTATATTAATATGTATATATGTATACATGTTATTGTATGATGTGTATATATTATATTTATATTTTCATATTATTATATAATCTGAAACAGAATTACTAGTAAATATTACACAGTAGTATATAGACAGGGTTAGACCAGGAAGCTTGTTATTATTTATTATTTATGGAGAAGGGGTGGGAGTTAATAAGTTTTACTTCTTCCCACTCCTTTTCAAATATGTATATATTCTATTTTTCTTTGTTTCTGAAATGGCTTTTATTTTATTATTTTGCTTTCATATTCGAAATAAACACTTCAATCAATCAATCAATCAAAGCCCGTTGATTCTCTCATTAACTCTGGCAGCTGTGCGACCTGGTGGCTCACCTGGTAGCACGCGTACCACGAAGGCTCGGCCGACCCGCGTTCGAATCCGGCCTGCGGTCCTTTGTCACATGTCATCCCCTCTCCCCCCCCCCCCCCCACCCACCTTTCATGTCTGCCTACTGTCCTATCTAAATAAAGGCGAAATGCCCCAAAAATTATAAATATATTAAAACAAACTCAACATCGCATCTAGACCGCATAAAACAAGGTCCAGTTCAAAGACCATTACCATTAGACCCGGGGGAATGGCAGCCATCTTGGATTTGAGGCCAAATCCGCCTTCCCTCCACATCTGACAATAAACCTTATGGTATTCACTCACTATGTGAGAACCTTCGTGCTTTTTTGAAGAAGTGCACAATTGTTATAAGCACATTTGTACATTAGACGCTGTGAAATGGCGGCCATCTTGGAATTTTGGTCAAATCTGAGTTTCCTCCCAATCTGAAAATAAACCTTATGGTATTCCCTAACTATGTGTGAAATTTCACGTTTCTTTCAAAAAGTGCACAATTCCTCTATTTCTGGGAGCTTATCCGCTCTACTATGTGTATGTTACAGCCATTGGGGGGTGAGTGAGTGAGTGAGTGAGTGAGTGAGTGAGTGAGTGAGTGAGTGAGTGAGTGAGTGAGTGAGCGAGAATAGTCGTAGGACGTACATTACGTCATGGGAACATTTTAGGTTACAGTAATGTGAGTATATGTACTGCTGCATCATGTAAACAGGAATATTTGTGGAATATTGTCTTTTCGGAATAAGGGCAAAAACTGGAATATTCTCGTTGCAACCAGTGGGCAACAGAATTAGGGAATGTATGAAGCCAGTCGTGAAATTCCATTAATTCGAAAAGTCCGCAGGGGGGCGCACGTCAGGTCCGGAAGTGACGACACGTACATTGGCTCCAATGTAAAAATGAGCCGACTTCTCTCTCGTTCTGTGTCTTAAATAAACATTTTCCGAATGAGCTTATGGTCTGAATAAACAATTTCAAGTCTTTTTCATGCTCCCCTGGGCTCCGTTTTCTAAATTATGGTCCCATTTCGAGTAAAAGAGCCGATAAAAATTATAACTTTGGGGGCGGGATTTTCTTTGATTTACACCAGCCACAGGAAATCAGATGATCCCAACCAGTTGCCAAGGCAGGCTAGCTAGCTAGCTAGCAACGTAGCCAGAGATAAAAGTAAAATAACAGAAACAGCGTTACCCTTATGATATTTTAATGATGTTAGTAGACACACGTAACAGTATAGATCCCCGTGATGAGGTATGTTGATCAAAAGAACACCTAAAACGCTATATCGAAATCGGGTTTTAGTGGACGGGCAGCTCTGAAGTTGGGGCTTCAGAGCTGATCTGCGGCTAGCTAGCTAGCAACAGTATAGAGCCCCCGAGGTCTGTTGATCAAAAGAACACCTAACGCTATATCGTTATGTAATGTGACTTGTGACATGATCACCACATTTCAATAAATATAACGTTTTTGCACATTTGAATGCTGCTGGTCGTTTGTGTAACGCTGTATATATTGGACATTTAAAGCTGATACACAATTGTGTTGAGGTAATTCCGCAAAGCTCAGTTAAAAATATAACGTGTAACACCAATGGAAGGATGGGTAACATTAGCTAACGTCATCCAGGCTATAAACGTAAGGCTATTATGAAACGCTGATTCAGACGTTACAATAATATGATATAATATGAGCCAGTTAGCCTAGCTAGAGAGAGTAATTTCAGACCACCAGATATCACCATATTTCATTTCAATAAATATAAAGCATTCGTTGATTGAAGCAGACTCAGACTGCTGGTCGGTTAAGTTTCTCCGTCGTCCAATCCTTGGTTTGTGTTCACTCGACATCAACAATCTTATACATGATAATATACAACAAGGCTATCTTTGTTGACAATGTTTATTGACAAAAGCATTAAAACAAGCAAATATAACAATATTCTCCGGTCACTGGCAGATAGCTACAATTGTTCAAAGCAAATCTCTCATGTCAGCATTTGGCTTGTGTGTTATTGCAATTTCCTATGTTGAAACAACTGATCAGCAGTAACGTGTATAGTTAATCTCAGGAGAACAGAATATTATAGCTTTGATCTTCAAATCATGATCCTCTGTTGTGTGTCCCATCTGGTACTGGACAGCAGCTACCCCCTGGAAGAAACGAATTAGACACTGTTAATCACTGTATAACGTTAACGTTTGCTTACCCAACACTACGTGCGATTGGTAAATACTGTAAATGCAGAGGTGGATAAACTATCCAGAGAAGTTGAACCCCCAGCTTGTTCCCCCTCATCTAACGTTAGCTAGATATATAACGCTATTAGCTGGTAGATCATATGAGTATGCTTTGAGTCTGCCTCATCTCAAAGAGGTAACCTAGGTAAACAGAACTGCGTTTGTTTTCTGTCTACGTCCGAATCTGTGCAGCATGCAATACTGTTTAACGTTGTATAACGTTAACTTATGCTACTCTAGTCTAACGTCCTCCTGTAATGACAAATGGACATGTAGCTAGCGTTAATGTCATGCTATGCAATTAGCGTTACGTTAGAAAATAAGATTACCTCGATTTTGTGGAAGATGCAAGCGGCAGGCTGGTGACGCAGCGCGAGGTCTGGAGGAAATAATACTCTGGTTTTTCTTCGGGCTATTGTATTCACTGTGACAGCAATGGAGCAAGGCTAGCAATAGCAACTAACGTTAACAACATTTGTTAGCCAAGCTAACGGCTAGCAGGGAAAATAACATGAACAAGATGGATGCCGTGGCGGAGGAAACCGGAAACCCTTCCCCGAGTCCCGTCCACGCTCACGGCCTTTCCTGTTTTCCCGGCTCCAGGTTTGAACAGATTTCCCACAATGCAACAGGAAAATCCATTCATCCAATCAAACGAAATCAAACAATATCGGGAAGTGAGCTTCATTTTGCCGTGTCAAAAACATATAGCTAAGGTGGTCCAGATATTATGTACAGTCTATGGTTGCAACACAGTCTCACAGAAAATTGTAAAATAGCAACGTTTTGGACCAACGTTGCTATGTTACAATTTCGTCTCGAAAATTGTAAAATGGTAACGTTCTGAGATCTTAGGGTTAGGGTTAGGGTAGGGGGAGGGGTTAGAAACAGAACATCTCGGTAAACCCTCCATCAGGTTACCTGAGACAGTGAGCGAGAGGGGCTGGCTCTCAGAGGAGAAGTTATGAGAGAAAACATAGATGTGATAAACACATCTGTAGATCCCTTGGTGGGCGTGGTCTGCAGCAGGAAACAGGAAGTGGGCAGTGAGATTGGCCGGTGGCTGGGTGTGGTTGAGGGCAGAATGATTGGCAGCTGGCTGGGTGTGGTTGAGGGCAGAGTGATTGACAGCTGGTTGGGTGTGGTTGTCTGCTGTGTTGAGGGTAGAGTGATTGACAGCTGGCTGGGTGTGGTTGTCTGCTGTGTTGAGGGCAGAGTGATTAACAGCTGGCTGGGTGTGGTTGTCTGCTGTGTTGAGGGCAGAGTGATTGGCAGCTGGCTGGGTGTAGTTGAGGGCAGAGTGATTGACAGCTGGTTGGGTGTGGTTGTCTGCTGTGTGGGAGGCAGAGTGATTGACAGCTGGCAGGATGTAGTCGTGTGCTGTGTTGCTGGAGGTGAGGTGGAAGAAGCCTCCTGGGTACTGTGGCTGGATGGAGCAGCTGATGGTGAAGCTGGAGCCCCTGAACACCTGAAACCCCTGCTGCTGGGCCTCAGAGACCCCGTCCATGGAGGAAGAGAGGGAGATGTTTGACTGAACTCGCAGAACTGTGGAGAGGGAGATGATTGGCTGGAACAGCAGATCTGTAAACAGAGAGGGAGATGATTGGCTGAACTAGTAGAGCTGTAAACAGAGAGGGAGGTGATTGGCTGAACCAGCAGATCTTTAAACAGAGAGGAACATGATTGGCTGAACTAGCAGATCTGTAAACAGAGAGGGGAGATGATTGGCTGAACCAAAGTGATGAATGTTGATGGTTGAAAGGTGACAGGGTTTGTCTTTATTTATTTTTTATTTAACCTTTATTTAACCAGGCAAGTCATTAAGAACAAATTCTTATTTACAATGGCGACCTGACAAAAGGCAAGCCTCTTGAGGGAGAGGGGTAGGGACTAAAAGAAATAAAAAAAACATTTAAAAGGACAACAGCACATATCCAACACATCCATTCGTTTACAGGTATTATGAGTGACAGGAGACATTACATAAGAAACATTATACAATCTAGCACACACGCAACAGAAAACTAGCTAGCAGACCATCATCGGGCAACAAGACAAACAGGCAAAAAGCAAAACAGCCACAGCAAAGACAGCTGTCTTGTCTGTTAGCAGCCACCGTACAAGACAGAGAAATGCTCCATTCACAAGACAGATAACTGCTACATTGTAACACAGAGGAGTCAGAGAGCAGCCTGACACTGTGGAAGCAGGTGAGGATGTGATGTCACTGTTCAGTATTACCTGAGCAGATCAGCTCAGAGAGAGAGAGAGAGAGACAGAGAGAGAGAGAGAGAGAGAGAGAGAGAGACAGAGAGACAGAGAGAGAGAGAGAGAGAGAGAGAGAGAGAGAATGAGAGAGAGAGACACACAGACACAGAAAGCTGTCAATCATCTGTCATGTGGTGCATCACTCAGGTGGGTGCTACACATCAGTGGTGGATGAGTTGACTCCTCCTCTCCTGATATATGAAACACTTTGATATCTAGAAAGATGTTATATAAATCCAGTCATTATTATTATTATTATTCCTGCACTGACTATCTGCACCGTGCTGATCTCTGTACATAGACGTACTGTAGAATATACAAACAGAACAGACACAGAGACGTACTGTAGAATATACAAACAGAACAGACACAGAGACGTACTGTAGAATATACAAACAGAACAGACACAGAGACGTACTGTAGAATATACAAACAGAACAGACACAGAGACGTACTGTAGAATATACAAACAGAACAGACACAGAGACGTACTGTAGAATATACAAACAGAACAGACACAGAGGAGCCGACTAGAGAGAGAGAGAGAGAGAGAGAGAGAGAGAGAGAGAGAGAGAGAGAGAGAGAGAGAGAGAGAGAGAGAGAGAGAGAGAGAGAGAGCAATTTTACCATGTTACAAAATAATTACACATCACTGTGTGGTGAAGAGTTATGGGAGCTGAGTATGCAGCAACCCAGAGTCCACACACACACACACACACACACACACACACACACACACACACACACACACTAAGAGAACAACGTGTGCACCACACAGATAGTAGAGTTGGAAGTGTTGGGTTTACAGTTAAGTTCAATGTAAAGTACTGAGTGTCTCTGTGACAGAGGAAGAAGAGACTGGAAACATTACTGTCATAGTTGATGTCATTGATGGTTTTACCTGAGCAGTTGATCTGCAGGTGATAGAAAGAGTAAGACGGTGTGTTTAAACACTCCCTCAGTGTAAATCCAGACTGAAGACAGTTAGGTCCGATGCTCCATACAGATCTATATGAGGAACCCTTTCTCCTTTCTGTGTAAACAGCAGAGCCACAGTCCAGCTGTCTGCACACTACAGCTGCTGACTTCAGGTTCCAGACAGACCACCAGTCATCCACTGGTCTCCAGACTCCATGTTGTTTCATCTCCAGTTCACCAGCACAGCTGCTGGCTCCTCCCACCAACCTGACAGGCTCTGAAGAGAGACAATAGAGTCATTAGTTAAAATCACTTACTCGATCTGAAAATAATATCAACCCAAATCAGACAACTGTTCTCTCTCTCTTCACACACACACACACACACACACACACACACACACACACACACACACACACACACACACACACACACACACACACACACACACACACACACACACACACACACACAGACACACACACACACACACACACACACACACACACACACACACACACACACAGGGATGCAAGTCGAAAGTCTGTCTCGAGAGATGATATAATAAAACTGTATAGATGACAAGAGGCATGATATAGATGACATGATATAGACATTTTGGCCCAGCAAGTCGCTGGTGCAATTTATTTCCTGTTCTCTAACAATACAGCATGATAGTTCAGCTAACTGATCTCTAACAATATTACAGCATGATGTAGGCTAGCTAACCTCTAACAATACAGTTTCAAGTTTTATTTGGATCCCCATTAGCTACAGCAAAGCTGCAACTATTCTTCCTGGGGTCCACCAAACAAAGATTTTACATGGTTAATGCAAATCTACATACATACTTACATCATAACACACAAACATACACTTAAACATACATGATGTAACATTACAAAACAAAAATCAACCTAAAAACATACAAGACGCACATACAAACAAGACAAAAGCTCCTAGCAGATCAATTATATAATCGAGCATTTTCATTCATGTTTTTCAAAAAATTTCAATCACAATTCACACACTATCCATAATCCATAATACACACAATAATATATATAATCTATATTTATATATGTAATAATATATATTATATATATATTATGTAATATAACATATATCTATCTATATATATATATATATATATATATATATATATATATATATATATATATATATATATATATATATATATAATATAAAATATATGTATATTTAAGAATTGTACACATTTATTTTCAATAGATGCAGTTTTACCAACTTGTTGAATTGAAATTTGCTATTTTCTTGTGTGATATGCCTAGGGAGTAAGTTCCATTCTTGCATTCCTCTGTACATGACAGTTCGTTTCATTGCATTTGAGCTGGCTTTTGGAAGTGTAAAACATCCTGTTGTGGCATGTCTGGTAGGGTAGTTGTGTCTGTTTGAACTGAGAGATAAGTTTTTAAACAGAATTGATGGAGTCTTTGTAACAAAAATATTTCTTATAAATACGAGCAATGAATAAAGCAATCTATTTTTGACAAATAACCAATCCAAACTGCTGTGCATTGTAACAACATTTGTTCTATAGTCACAATGAAGCGGTATACGTGCCGCTTTGTTTTGTACCATTTGTAATTTTTTTAGCTTATCCATCGTTACATTGGACCATACCACAGGACAATAATCAAGATTAGACAGAATTAAAGCTTGAGTTATCTGTTTGATGGAATTAAATGACAGAAAATGTGCACATCTTTTAACAACAGAAACACCCCTTCCCATTTTAACAACTAATTTATCTATATGTTTTGTCCATGATAATTTATTATCCAATGTAATTCCAAGGAGCTTAGTCTCTTGTACTTGGTTAATCGCCATCTTGCTTATTGAAAGTTTCAAAACCGGATTACGACTGAGAGCATGATTTGAACCGAAAATGATGCTATTTGTCTTAGATGTGTTCAAAACTAGTTTATTTTTCTTTATCCATTCAATCACTGATTGTAACTCTGAATTTAACACTATTGTTAATTCAGAAACTGTGACCGCCGACGTGTATATTGTTGAATCATCCGCGTACATTGAAATATTGGCCTTATTTAAAACAAGTGGCAAATCATTCGTGAAAATGGTATAAAGTAAAGGTCCAAGGCAGCTTCCTTGGGGCACCCCACACTTTACTTCTTTAAGTTCTGAAAAACTACCATTAAAGAAAACAATCTGTTTACGGTTTGTTAAATAATTTTGTATCCATGATAATGCTGTGTGAGAAAACCCGTAACATTCCAGTTTTTTTAGTAAAATGTCATGATCAATGATATCAAATGCAGCTGTAAAATCAAGCAGGACAGCGCCAATCATTTTCTTGTGTTCAATCTCTCTCAGCCAATCATCCGTCATTTGAGTCAGAGCAGTTGCTCAGAGCAGGATGATGTAGGCTAGCTAACCTCTAACAATACAGGATGATGTAGGCTAGCTAACCTCTAACAATAATCAGAATGGTGTAGGCTAGCTAACCTCTAAACAATATACAGAATGATGTAGGCTAGCTAACCTCTAAACAATATACAGAATGATGTAGGCTAGCTAACCTCTAACAATACAGGATGATGTAGGCTAGCTAACGTCTAACAATAATCAGAATGGTGTAGGCTAGCTAACCTCTAACAATATACAGAATGATGTAGGCTAGCTAACCTCTAAACAATATACAGAATGATGTAGGCTAGCTAACCTCTAACAATATACAGAATGGTGTAGGCTAGCTAACCTCTAACACTATACATAATGATAGGCTAGTTCAGTGGTTCTCAAATGGGGGTCAGTGGCACTTTGCAAGGGGGTCCGCGAAAGGTTTTCAGGAAAATAAAAATAGATTTTTTTTTGTAAAGCTTCATAGTTCAACGAAAATATGTTATGCTTTAAATCTAAAATGGTTCATGCATTACATTCTAATCTAACAAACCTATCAATTTAAAAGTGAAGCACGTTACCATGGAAACAATTAAGCTTAGCCCAAAATCACGAATCAGAATGAGGGGGTCCCCGGTAGGGATGCACCGATCCACATTTTTTCACTTCCGATCCGATTCCGATACCTGAATTTGGATATCTGCCGATACCGATATTATGCCGATACCAATATTTTTTATTTTTGGGGAGAGGTGCATCATGGGATTACCACCTGGATAAATCCTATTCTGGAAACGAGGAGTGAGAAGCCGCTAACGAGTTAGCATGTCTGCATGGGTGTAAGGCTGCAGGGACACACACACACACACACACACACACACACACACACACACACACACACACACACACACACACACACACACACACACACACACACACACACAGACACACACGCACACACACACACACACACACAGACACACACACACACACACACACACACACACACACACACACACACACACACACACACACACACACACACACACACACACACACACACACACACACACACACACACACACACACAGGTGGGAGTTACATGGAGGCCATGGCCTGTGTTGCTCCTCCCTCTGGCTGTGATGCCCTGAGATCACTAAGGTCACCTTGGCAGTGCCCTGCTAGCAGCCTGCTACTGTCAGTTGCTTTAAAAGCATCAGTGGTCTCAGTTTAATGTAACCTGCTCTATGTAAAGGATGTGTTATTGGCTGCACCATGCCTCCTCTGAGACATGCTCAGTTGCCAGCTGCTTCTTTTCACCTGATAGTGGAGAGCTTCACTGGCAGGACACAGCACATTGGAGGATCACACTATTCAAACCAGTTCCCTTCTGCCCCGAACAGGTGCCCCGACCGACCAGAGGAGGCGCTAGTGCAGCGACCAGGACACATACCCTCAATCCGGCTTCCCACCCGCAGACACCAGCCAATCTGTATGGACGCCCGACCAAGCCGGAGGCAACACAGGGGCGCGAACCTGTGACCCTCATGTTGGTAGGCAGGCAATCTACCGCTACACTAGCCGGACGCCAAGTAAAACTGTATTTGACGCTGACGATTAAACTTTGCAAACATGCGTGTCGAAGTGTGGGGGCAGATCAGTACGGATCAACTGCACCACTACTTTGAATAGAACAGCACTAAAGCTAAATCCAAGCTGCAGCTCCTCTATTACCTGAGCAGGTGAGTCCAACAGCTTTGCCAGGTGAGCAGGTGTTTCTAGCTGAGCCTGAGCTTCCACAGTCCAGGAGAACAGACTCATTGCCTTCACACTGGAACTCTTTGCTCCACATTGGAGCCTCCACTTCTCCATAGAGCGCCCCCTGGAGGACTGAAGGAGCCCCACAGCCAAGCTCCCTACAGACCACCTCTGCATCCTGCTGGTCAAAGTCAGCTTCACACACTGAGGACCACGACTGGTTAGACTTCACCTCCAGTCTGCCTGAGCACATACTAGTACCATTCACCAGCCTCACAGAGTCTGGAGAGAGAGAGAGAGAATGAGAGAGAATGAGAGAGAGAGGGAGAGAGAGAGAGAGAGAGAGAGAATGAGAGAGAATGAGAGAGAGAGGGAGAGAGAGAGAGAGAGAGAGAGAGAGAGAGAGAGAAAGACGGGATGAGAGAGAGGAGACAGACAGAGAGAGAGAGAGATAGAGAGAGAGAGGAGGTTGTCAATCATCTGTCATGTGGTGCATCAGTCAGGTGGGTGCTACACATCAGTGGTGGATGAGTTGACTCCTCCTCTCCTGATATATGAAACACTTTGATATCTACAAAGATGTTAAATATATAAATCCAGGATCAAGGATCAAGGATACTTTATTTGTCACTTGCACAGAAATACAGTGTAAAACATGCAGTGAAATGCAATGGGACTTGGTCTCTGCAATGTGCCAGAAAAGGTAGATATCAATAAAAAAACAGTAAAACAATAAAAGACACAGAACATATAGAGACATAAAGTGCTGATCGTAAAGTGCTATACAGTATCGTCATGTCCTGTCTTTAATTAAAAATGGAAATAAAGTGCCATATTTAAAAAATAAAAAATACATATTGTGTGGTCCTAATGCTGCTAGTGGCTAGCATTTAGCATGCGAACAGCCTGGGGGAAGAAGCTTCTCTTGAGCCTTTCCGTTTTTGCCTTCAGGCTACAAAGGCGTCTCCCTGACCTCAGCATGGTGAACAGGCCAAAGTTGGGATGTGTGGCGTCCTTCATAATTTTATGAGCTCTTGCACCCGCTTAGAATAGGTGTCATGCAGGGTGGGCAGAGACACTCTGGTGATGCGCTCAGCTGAGGGCACCACCCTTTGTAGGGCTACCTGGTCCCTTTTATTGCAGCTCCCATACCAGGCGGAAATGCACCCAGTGAGGACACTCTCGACGGCTGAGGAGTAGAAGGTCTTCAGGATGGATGGTGCGACCTTAAACTTCCTCAGCCGGCGGAGGAAGTATAGACGTTGTCTGGACTTCTTGAGGATATGCTCAGAGTGCAGACTCCAAGCGAGGTCCTCACTGAGGTATATGCCTAGGTATTTAAAACTGCTGACCCTCTCCACAGGCTCCCCACCGATGGTCAGTGGGGTGTACCCGCTGCCCTTCTTCCTTCTGAAGTCCACCACCATCTCTTTTGTTTTGCTGATGTTCAGGGACAGGTTATTGGACTGACACCATAGTGCCAGGTCTGATACCTGGTTCAGGTAAGCCTCCTCGTTGTTGTCGGAGATCAGACCTAGCACTACGGTGTCGTCAGCAAACTTAAGGACGGCGGTTGAACTGTCAGAGGCCACACAGTCATGTGTGTAGATGTTATAGAGCAGCGGGCTCAGGACTCTCCCCTGGGGGGCGCCTGTGTTGAGGGTCAGTGAGCTGGAGGTGACGCCGCCGCCCACCCGCACAACCTGGGGACAATCGGTGAGGAAGTCCAGCACCCAATTACATAATTGGGTGTTGAACCCTAGTGCCGTCATCTTAGCCACCAGGTTGAGGGGGACTATGGTATTGAATGCTGAACTGTAGTCGATGAACAGCATCCTCACATAGTTCCCCCTCCCCTCGTCCAGGTGGGTAAGACAGGTGTGCAGAAGGTTGGTGATGGCGTCATCTCTAGACCTATTTGTTCTATAAGCGAACTGGAGGGGGTCAAATGAACTCGGCAGGGTGGAGCAAATGTGGGGTTTTACTAGCCTCTCAAAACATTTCATGACCACTGAGGTCAGTGCCACTGGGCGGTAATCGTTCAGGCATGATGGACTATTGTTTTTTGGCACAGGGACTATGATGGACCGCTTAAGGCAAAGGGGGACGACAGCTTGAGCAAGAGATGTGTTAAAAATGTCTGTGTAAACAGGGGCTAGCTGGTTGGCACATGATTTTAGGACCCTCCCAGGAATCTGGTCAGGCCCTGCAGCTTTCCTCCCGTTTACCCCCTTGAACATCCTCCTCACATCACACTCCCTGATTGTGAAAGGAGGCTCCCCATCACTGACACTAGACGCGTCAACGGCTGTTAAATCCGTGGAGTTGTCGCCTTTCGTCTCAAACCTTGCGTAAAAAGTATTTAATTCCTCCGCAAGGGAGCGGTCGTTGCCCACCATGCGAGGCTTGTTTTTAATGTCAGTAATGGTACGGAGACCATTCCACACTCGGGCGGGGTCCCCCGCATTAAAGTCAGTTTCCACCCTGTCCTTGTAACGGCGCTTTGCCTCCTTGACAGTCCTCCTTAGACAATGGGCTGCTACTTTATATTCGGACATATCTCCTGAGATAAGACCAGCGTTGTAGGAGACAGTGCGTGCTTTTAGTGCTGCCCGCACGGATCTATCGACCCATGGTTTTTGGTTTGGGAAGACTTTTATTTTGACAGTTTGTATTATCTCGTCGGTGAGTAGGGAGGTATAACTCCCCACTACTTCCGTAAGCTCACTGACGTCAGCGGAGGTCACGCGGAACATCTCCCAATCCGCGTTCTCGAGAGCGTCCTGCAGCGTGGCTTCCGATTGGTCGGTCCAGCGCTTGACGTCTTTCGTCACCGGAGCGTCTCTCTGAATCCTCTGTCCAGTCACTATTATTATTATTATTCCTGCACTGACTATCTGCACTGTGCTGATCTCTGTACATAGACGTACTGTAGAATATACAAACAGAACAGACACAGAGACGTACTGTAGAATATACAAACAGAACAGACACAGAGACGTACTGTAGAATACTGTGGGTTTACAGTTCAGTTCAATGTAAAGTACTGAGTGTCTCTGTGACAAAGGAAGAAGAGACTGGAAACATTACTGTCATAGTTGATGTCATTGATGGTTTTACCTGAGCAGGTGATCTGCAGGCTATAAGAGGAAGAGTAAGACTCTGTGTATAAACACTCCCTCGGTGTAGATCCAGACTGAAGACAGTCAGGACTGATCCACCATACAGATCTTTCTGAGGAACCCTCTCTGCTTTCTATGTAAACAGCAGAGCCACAGTCCAGCTGTCTGCACACTACAGCTGCTGAATTCAGGTTCCAGGCAGACCACCTGGTAGCCACTGGTCTCCAGACTCCATGTTGTTTCATCTCCAGTTCACCAGCACAGCTGCTGGCTCCTCCCACCAACCTGACATCATCAGGCTCTGAACAGAGACAAGAGAGTCACTAGTTAAAAACAGTTCACTTACTTGATTTGAAAAATAAAATCAACCAAAATCAGACAAC